>NW_027466460.1:9020000-9077500 GCF_050575085.1 Anarhichas minor | reverse complement strand
TACAGGCTGTAGCTTCATATTTACCACACAGACATGTTATCTAGACATGGATCTACTCACGGCAACTCTCATGGCAAGAAAGCAAAACAAGTGCATTTTCTCAAATGTCCAAAGATTCTCAATCTAAAACTAAAATCTTACTTGCAAAGAAAAAAGATAGAGTGACAACTTGGAAACACCCACCTTAACATGACATTATCATTACCAGGAGGTGAATGGTTAATAAACTTGATTCATTACATGGTCTCCCTTGTCTGTCTTTCCTGTGTGAGAAAGGCACCCTGCCCAAATTGTATCTCCATCCTGCAGCAATAATGAACAGTTATTTTTTTTTAAATCTTCTATCTTAACTTCATCATAATCGCTGCTTTGGTCGCAGGTATTGCAATTTTTCATTGATGCAGAACAAGGTTTTAGTGTGTGTCATTGCTGACAGGCTTTCACCGCCGCCTAAATCCTCTGATTCCTAAGCAGGACGATACAGGTATTCATTCAGCTTCCACCGATATCCTTGAGCACATGTGTTGTGTTTTCTCAGCTGTCAAACTCCTGACGTGTCTTTTTAAGCTTGGCAGATGAAGCACTTGTAGAAAGGGCCTTGGCTCTGAAAATGCATGTTTGTCATTGTACGATGATTGATTTGTATATAAATTAATCATAAACAGTAAGTATATTTTGTAAAATAATTGGTAATACCTCCTCAAATGATGTAGGCTGTTCTCATTCACTGTTGGTACTTATACCTACGAAAATTAGCCAAATGCACTATCATTTGTATAAAACTTATGTAATCGTGAGTTGGGACGTGCTGGGTTGGGTGACGTCGTATAAAGAGCGACAAAGTCCACATGGAGAGGAGATCGAGATGGATGGATGGGTCAAACAAACATACAAACTTTTACCCAGGAGACTGGGTTACTTTTCTTATAACTTAGGTACTGGAATAGCGCCACGTATGTAAGTTACGTAGCAAACACACTTATTTTAACTCAAATCTTTTCCGAAAGCCAACAAAGTCGTTTTGTGGCCTAAAGCGGTTCTGCACTGCAGGGGCTTGGGCACGGGCACTGATCGCTCGTGTTGCTGGATGTTCATATGAGAACACTTGAAAAATATTTTTCCATAAGATATCAGACGAACGGTTGTACGAGGATATGTTGAATGACGAAACTGCATAGTTTATCTATCTTTAACTATGAGGGACACAGCGGTGCAGTGAGCAAACAACATCAACATGCTAACATGCTGGTGTTTAGCAGGTATAATGTTTACCATTTTCACCAATTTTGATGTCAATCTGTCCAATATTTGTCACTAAAACACACAAATGCAGGGTTTCCACCAGAAAAACTGTTAGCCCTGTGGCCAAGTGTGTTTTTTTTTTTGATGGGGGCTTAGTGCAAGCCAGCGTCAGACTGATAGCAGCATTAATGTAGGGCCAAAAAGTTTGGATGCTAGCTAATGTTGCTAGTAACGATAGCGTAAGGGTAAAGAACTTAAATGTTAAGGGATGGCCAGTCATAATGATTCATCTTCTGGGGACCATCAATGTGACACATGTTACTTTCAGTGCTTCATGTTAACCATAGCTGCCAAGCAAGGACTGTTTGTAAATCTTTATCACAAGCTGAATAACTTCTCTGAGCTTTTTCTTCTTCTTCTTTCCAAACGTGTAAATCATCTTACGGCCCATAAATTAAGAACCACACACTTGTCAAGTCTTCTTTACACTTCTGTGTGAATGTTTTTATTACTCAATTATGTTTCATAGTCTCAAAGCTGGATGAGAGTCTGCTTCGGTTCTTTGAAGGTTAAGATAAACTTATACATTGTTGTTATTAGTAATTATGGGTCATTAGTTCGTTAAGCATCACATTTCATTGTCTGGTAATGATTTATGCCCAGATAATTAAAGCTCTTTCCTTCTGCGAGAGATAACACGCATGCATGGCATCGGGAGAGGCTTGAGCATGAACACTCAAACAGGATGCGGTGCAGAGCAGTGCACTTGTATCAGTGTGTGTGTGTGTGTGCGCGCGTGCGTGTGTCTAGCAAGGAAAAGAGAGGTAGCAGTATTTTGGGTGTTGTAGATCTCATGCATACCTGTGTTGTGTGGAGGTAGGTTGTCCTTCTGACTCAGCCTTGCATGGCAATTGGCCAGAGAGAGAGAGAGAGAGAAATCTAGACTGATATGCTGTTTCTTTCCAGTGCCACCTGTGTGTCTCTTACAGTGGGATTTGCACCTCCTCGATCACTGACACATGTGGATTATCTGTACTTAGAGGAAAAAGCCAATACAAGCCACATCTTGTGTGCAAGCAATCAGGCACTCAAACACAACATATCTTTCCCTTTGTGGACAGAGTGTTTTAAAGATCTGCTACCAGTGTAATGGCTGTAATTATACATTTATAAGAACGGTATTTACATGTAACCCTTCCTAATTGTAAATCTAACACATTTAAAAAAACAACACACACATAGACACCCTGATGCAATAATGTCTTAAAACAGTTTTAGATTGATGCCATATGTGACATAATAAGGATTTATCCTCCTGGTGCATTGGATGATAAATGGTCTTTGTGGTTTTGTCATGAGGTGCCCTGGGCTTGTGCTTGGCAAAGATAGCCGAATTTAGGTGCAAACACGGGTTAAAGGTGGGTCAACTGTTGAGGAAACATTACGAGCGAGTCAGTAAGCCAGAGAGAGATGAGAGGAAGTACTGTTGAACAATGCTGATAATCTCCCTCATAAGAAACCTACTCACCTGAATTTCTCTCTGTGCAGCTGCAGGTGGAAGTCTGTCCTAAAGCAGACACTTTCTTTTTCTTTGTTTAGCTTTCACAGGTGTTGTCGCGGTCTGTTATTCATCTGTCAGGGCGTTTATATTAACTGTCATAATATGTCTATTATTATTCATGCTGTGTATGGATATAAGCAGGGAGCAGGGAGGTCATCGAAAAGGTTCATACTAATAGTGTGTTTGTGGGAAACTTTGTATTCACAAAGATTTAATGCCTGATCATCCATCCATTAGCTATACCCACTTATCTTTGAGGGTCAGGGTTTGACACATACGGTAGAGACAAACTGATCATGCGCACATTTACACCTACAGGCAACTTAGAGTCACCAGTTAACCAAACCTGCTGGATCTCTTTGGAGTTTGTAAGGAAACCAGAGCACCCACGCAGGCACCTGGGGAACATGTTAACTCCACACAGTACAGCCCCAGCTGGCTGGCAGGTTCGAAACCAGAACCTTTTTGCTGTGAGGACGACCTCGCCCATCCACCCAAATATCAACAAATCAAAAACATTTAAAGCTCATATGATACAGATCGAATGTATGAAGATACATCCCTGGCTCCTCCATGCCGCATACCAAAGTGTCCTTGGGCAAGATATTGAATTCCAAATTGCTGCGCCATCAGTGTGTGAATGAATATTTAGATTAGATCCTGATGTGCTGGTGGCACCTTGCGTGAGTGATCAGAAGACCAAAGAAAGGCGCTATAAAAATACCATTTAAGTTTAAGTTAATTGTTGGGATCTAATTGCTAAAAAGAAAAGAAGTCAGCCTGGACAAGAAACAAGCAGTCAGATGATCAGACAAACAAACAAACTGTCTGTTGTCAACATACATCACAGTTTACAGATCTGCTACCTACTCTGCTTTCTGTAGTTTTGCATCCACAGTGTTCCTCTGCAATGAGCGATTATTACAGACGTTTTGTGTGTGCTGACTTTTGGTTTGACCCCCAAAGAAAGTGGTTTATGGTGGTTTAAAATGCAGCCTGCATTTTAGTGATCGCTCGTATCAGTTGCTCTCGTAACTGATACGAGCGATAGGCAAAACTACAAAGAAACAGACAAAGTTCTAGTAAACAAGAATTTAAAGGGAGTAATTGGAGACAAAGAGCCAGAAATAACTAAATCTAGAGCTAAAGGAGGGATAAATGAGGCAATGGTAACAAAGGATAGGCAGAGAAGATGGCACAAAGGGAGTTAACATGTTGCATTAGCAAACCTGAAAAGATAAGGATGTAGTCCGGGTAAAGAAAATGTAACACTGTTATAAAACAGTGTTGTTCAGGAGGTTGAGGCTTTGCTGCCAGACAAGTTATTCTGAATTCTGTCATAAAATAATAGACTTTATTTTCATGTCTTGGTCTTAACCTCTCCATAAAGAGTAAACCCGACCACAATCAGAGAGAATGAGAGAGACTGTTTAACACCTAAATTCAGGTTCAGGCCCTAAATCTGCAGGTAAACAGTTCTAAGGTTATTAATGCACAAAATACCAAAAGCCAAGACTTTGAATTGCATGTGTGGCATTGAGTTTGCACGCCTATGTGCATGTATGCATGTACATTTATTTGTGTGTATGTGTGTGATTTGGACTGTGCTTGTAGGGTGATAAACTCAAGCACCCACATTCTGTCATGCATAGAGAGTTGCACAATGGCAGTGTGATGGGTGTGACTGTCTCCGGGATTAAGAACAGATCCAGAAACGGACAGGTTCCACCACCTCGAGACTCCTCCTTAACACCGATCAGAGAAATCCACTCTGTAATGACACAGTATCTGCAGCAGTGGGAGTCATGTTTAGTTTGTTTAAGTCAGAGTTGTTAAATGTCAAATTATACGTTTAAAGGTGCCATGTGTGGCCCCCCCCCCCCCCCCCCCCTCCTCCCCTCCCCCCCCTCAGGTTAATTGATTTGTTTGTGTATCAACTTTTTTGTTCTGGACACTATTTGAATGGACTGGTGGATTTGCACACCAAATGTTGTCCCATTGTACTGTTTTGCATGCTGTGCGGCTGGCCCTCAGCCTGGCACCATTCGTCATGATGAAAGCCCTTCTCTCTGGTTCACTGTTCACACTTTCAGACCTTTTACAGGCTAAGCCACTGTGAACACTTTTATGACCAGGAGTAAGCTACACTGAAGTTAATGAGTTCAGTCCTGCCAAATAACTAAATGATTCAACATTATTTAGCCTGGTGTAGTGCAGGGAAAGCAAATTGTTTAGCGTACATACGATATAACCGAACAGCAGCATCATCCCGTCTGCAGGTGTTTTATCAGCCCTGAAGGTTTTTCTGAAGGTACTGATATTATTTGTTGATATAACTATTTTAATCTAAAAGCTGTTTTGTTATAACTGTTATTGTTATTGTTTACATAAATGTATATATCATTCCACTTTTTTGCAATTTGGGTATGTCTACATTTACCTTTTTTTTTTAATACATTTTATAATTGAATTCAAACCTTTAATGCTTATGTTTTCTTTTCATTTATTTTCCACCAAAGATATATGTCATCTTTTTGTTTGTGTTTTTAAGCATTTTGCCTTCATTTTGTGTCATTGTGTACTCTTGCATTGAGTGACAGATGAAGGAGACAGATGATACAAATTGTTCTTTTTGAAAATCATTATGCAAATGTGAAAAAGATCAACGCTTCCAAAAAGGGAAAGAAGGACATAGAAGGTTTATCTTTGGAGGAATAGTGTAAAAAGCTAAAATACTTGTTGGGAATTAGTTTAATATCTCTCATTGAATTGATTATTTAATTACATTTATGTTATCATCATTGAACAACCTCTAACCTGCCTAAAGATACACCATTTTGGCTTTTAATGGAGAGGTTAAATATTTCAGTTGTATACTTGAAGATGGACACATATGAAGGAATTGATCACCATCACAACGTGTTAAATAGCAGAAATACACTCACACACACACACACACACACAGACTTTTTCTTCCTCTTTTAGATTACAATCTGTAAGCTTGAGTGACAGAGACCCTCATGGGGACAGAGCTGGTGTTGGAAGTGAATCCCGAGCCGGAAACAAACTTCACCCTCTTTCAGACTGACGGACAAGCGTGGCGTCAGACCCCCAGAGACCCTCACGGTATTATTAACAAATATGCAAGAACACATACACACACCTGAAATACCTCCTCCATGTTGGCACTTACATGCTCCTTCCAGTCCCCGCCTTCTCTCTTTTTCCTCCCTCTCTCTGCTGCCGTGTAGCTGCTGGACCTGTCTTACTGCCTCATTTGTCATCGCCAATCACTTGCTCTTAGAGCGGCCCTGACAGACAGGGGTATTAGCTGCTTCTGTCTGGTGTTGAGAGCTGGGCTTTCCTGCTGAATAGAGAAACTATGTATGAACGCCACAGGAAAACATGTAATGACACACACTGGCACACTCCCACCAACAGCTGCTCCTCAGATTGCACGAGTGTGTGCGTGAGTGTAGTCTCAGCAGTCTTAACTCCTGTCTTGGTTTATTTTCTTTAATTTCTTTTCCCGCCAGTCTTTATTGCTCTTTTCTTATACTATTTTCTGCATCTTCTTCTAAGGTGTGTGTTGTTAAGTGTGTGTAGCAGGAAGAGAAAAGGAGGAAGTACTCACATACTTTACTTAAGTAAAAGTAGCAATACCACATTATAGAAATGCTGCATTACAAGTACAAATCTTACATTGAAAATGTAAAGTAAAAGTATGTAATTATTATCAAACTTTTCGGATAGTTTCAATTAATGAAGAAAATGGCCGATCTTATAAGGCCAGTTTCCATTTAAACACATATTGTGTGCTCCATGGTAACGTAGCTCTGACAGTTTGACGGAGTAGCGGCGGATGGCGGGGGTTAGCGAAGGGTCAATTACTCAGGAACTGTACTTTAACTACTATTTTGAGGTACTACTTTATTGTATCCATTTTCTGCTCCTTTAGATTTTACATACATAACATTTGAAAAGTTTGTAATTAATGATGCCATGTTTTAATCAAACTGCTTAGTGTCTCACAAAGTAGTTTAAGTATCTATTGCATACTGCGAGTAACGAGTAGAACCACTTCTAATTGCGTGGGAGTTACCTGAGTTTGATACTTGTTGTTCCCTCGGCCTCCGTGAATGCATGGAGCATGTCTGTAACTGGTGTGGGTGTCTTGCGGTTTGTCGTGGTTTAGGGTTGGGCCATGAAACAGATGCAGCCTGCCAGTCATGCACCAAGAGCTGCGGCTGATTCAAGTGTCAGATATGATGGAGTGTCTGACTACACTGCCGGTTTAAGCTTGCCATGGTTGGCTAGCTGGGCGGCTGACTAATTGTGCCCCATCACTCCTCTTTACACGCAAACTAAATGAATCGTTGAATCCAGCTCCTGCAGACAGGCCAGTTTAGACTAGATTTTGGAGGGAAGGACTTTGATCAAAATAGCCGCTCTAATTACAAACACAAGATTATCTTTATTCTAAAATACATATAAACAACTGATAAACAACCATTCAGTGGTTACGTGTTTAAAAAGATCTGTGTCAGTGGTGGTCAAGGATCATTTGGCGTTTAAACACAACAAGAAGAGTTGTTAGAAATGTTCAGCAGCTACGTAGGTGAGTCAGTGGCTCTTACACTGGACGAAGGGGGCAGACACAATGGCTGTGAAGGATTCTTTTGGAAAACGAGTCTCTCTGTGGCGCAGCGTCCAAGCAGGCCACCCACCAGGAGAGAGGGTCTGAGGAATGCTTTTTACTGGATTGCTTGTCTTGTCCCCCCCTTCTCTTCAGACCTACAGTGTTTGTGTGTGTGTGTGTGTGTGTGTGTGTGTGTGTGTGGGCATGTGTCAGAAGTGCCATTACATACATTACCTGGAAGAGAGGAGTGTGTGTGTTTGTTTGCCTGGACATGGATTTTCCTCGTGCACTGTGACCACCAGTGTTGTGGCTTTAAGTCGGTGGTTCCTTTTTTCTTTTATCCATCTCGCTGACAGACTATTTAAGGAAAGACTGCACAAGAGGGCTTTCTTTTTCTTACAGTTGAAACAGACCTGAAACTATTAGTCAACGGACAGAAAATGATGCAGCAACAGTTTTGATACTCTATTGGTTGAAGTTGTATAAAGCCTTTTGTGCTCCAAAGGGAGCTGCAAGAAGTTGAATGATTTACCTCAAGTGATGTCACTACTACATAAGGTGTTGCTAGCATACCATACATACAAACTGTCGACAGTCAAGATGTATTGTGGGTAATCTAGGTGCCAGGTTTTAACAAGGGAGAATAATGCATGGAATAGAAACTACAATATCTATTGTTCTGCTGCATCAATTTTTATCCTTTTAAAAATACAACTGGCCGACGTGACTCTTACAATCTAGAAAAGTGCTAAAATGTTGGAGAACTCTTAATTTATAAACAGAAAATTCACAAGATTATGTGCAAATATTTGCTGGTTTTCTTCATAGTTTATGATCGCAAAATGAATCTCTATCGGCACTGGACTCGTCATACAAAAGAAGCAGTTTGCATATGTCAACTTAGGTAGCTTAAGTCAAAGTGAAATTCTAACTCATCAAATCAGGTTTCAAGAGAGTTTTTATTGTCAAACAAATTACAGTTGCAAATTGAATCAGGTGCTGGACAAGCTAAGAGATTAAGACAAATACCAAATATAAAGCCACCAAGTATTGTTTTTGTTCTTCTACCATAAAATAGCAACTGTTTGAGAAGCTTCTAAGTTGCTGAACAAACCTATCTTCTTAACACAAAAAAAGCATTATAACCTTCCACTTAAACACACTGGTATGCAGATTTTGTTGTGCCAAAATGAAAGGAAATAACAACTTCATGGATCTTTGGCAGCCTCTGATTCATCACTTGCTCAGTGATCTACTGCCAGTGACCTAGTCGATAGGGAAAGGGTCTGAAGGACTTTTATGTGTAATACAGTGTGAATTTGCCTGTACATATCAGTAATTGAGGTATAGTGTAATACTTGTGTCTTTTTTTATTCCTTACTGTGTTATGCATCAGTTATCCCCTCTATTTTATTATTTTACTCCTCCCTAGCATATAATATGTTATATTGTGAATATATCTATACAAATATATCTTTGATCCCGTGTGTGTAACCCCACACTGAGCACAGTAAGTTTTCCACCACTAGAGGACGCTTTACTTCTAGTTGAATCTTTACCCAGCGGCAGAGTGAGTGTGACTCTGAAAGATAGCTGGCGCCGTTTCATACACAGCATTTAAAAGGAGACGCCCTATATTCACAGTATCCACCTGTACACACATTACAATGGCAGCCACTGTATCTTGTGGTTGGGACAAGTGTTTGTAGACTCATCTAACGTGCGGAATGTCAAACAAAATGTGGGCTGTGTCTATATTTACACTTATCAGTAGAACGACAAGCTCAGGGTGTGTGACCGTGAGGGTGACACGCTCTAAAAATGATAAAAGGACCTGGCTGAATTGGACCAGTGGCATCACAGCAGTGCGCCATATTTGTGTGTGTGTGTGTGTGTATGTGTGTGTGTGTATGTGTGTAGCAGGGGAGAGTAGGGTTAAACTGTAAGAACAAAGAGAGGGTGTAGTCAGATTGGCTGGTGGTGACAGATAATGGGTGGTAACCAAAAGGTGTCATCCCAGGTTTGATGTTAGCAACTGTCATACAGTTATGAGCTGGCTGTTGATTTGTCTCACAGTCCCTCGTACCTGACGCATGAAAGCTGGTTAATTAGAAACTTAATGTACATTTATCGCCAGTTTTGATCTGATTAGTTGTCACTTTATGTTGTCACAATGTTCACTTTAGGTGACAACGTTGGCTGGAGCAGCACCAGCTCTGACTGCTGCTTGCTTGCTTGTTTTTCAATTCAGGCTCCTCATATTCTCTTAGCTGTCTCACACACTTTACTGTAAACACACACGCACGCACGCACACGCACACACACACACACACACACACACACACACACACACACACACACACACACATTGTTAACATTCAAACTTTCATTTAGTAGCAGGTCCCTTATTGTACCCACAGCCTAGTCAATCAATGTCTACCGATTTTCAGGACAGGCAGAAAGAATGGATGGCACAGTTAAGGAAAAGCTAAGCTTTGTTTTGCGTTCGTGCCTCTTTATTTCTTAGATGGAGAGGTCCGTACCAAGTGTTGCTATTCATGAGAACTAAAGGTGGAAGGGAAGCCAGAGTGGACATATGCCACAAGGTGCAGGAGAGATCCAAACGGGCGAAACAACGGCACGGAAGAGTGCATTACTGGACATCAGGAGATGGCAAGAAGCGCAATAATTCTTGTCTTTATGATACTGCTTCACCAGCATAGCAAATGATGATGGACTCTGCCGGTAACAGAAATGTGACTGTTTGACTCTAAGGATTTGGGCGATGAGTTCAAAAAGACTTTCCAACGTTGTCATTTTTCAGGTCATCACTTACCTCCTTTCCTAGATTCACAGAGGGAAGCAGTTTATTTTATAGTGTCACAGGTTAATCTATATCATCAAGCTTTAAGTGATAATATTCCTGCTCTTCATAAGGTACTGAGTTATCGCACATAATACAGAGGTTACTTTCAACCCACCATCAAACTGATTCCAGCGACAGACTAACTGCTCATCGAAGACAGGCTCAGACCAATTTAAAACATCCAATGTGAGTCCTTTGCTGAGCGTAAATGCATTTGTAGAGGCTCTTCATTTGGAAAATGTCATGTCTGTGACGTTGCTTTATTGTAGAATCTCTGTAGGCTTAGATTAGAAGGAAGAAATACAGATTGCTCCGCACCCTTTCAGTGCTAGATGCTCATGACTTGAATGAATGAATCATTCTCTTTTTGTGTTAAATTTGCACCCAAACCCTGTAGGGTACAAGCACAGTCCAATATTGGTAAATGTAGGAACTAATCAGTGTTCTAATATCGTCAAAATATATGTAACTTCCTCATATCCTGTTTCTGAATGTGTTTACATGATATCCTGCAGCTGATTTACTCCATGATACAAGGCGCATATCTGAATTGCATAAAGTTCATGTATTTGATCCAATTGGTGACCTACTGGGATTATTTGGGCCTTGTTTTGTGATGGTGCTAATAGTGAGTGTTGATGATGTTTTTCGCCTGTGTATCGGCTAATACTAAAGAGATTTTGAAGAGAGCTACTAATATTATGGTTAATAAAAAATTAAGAAACCACTAGGTTTTCCCCTGATTAGAATAATACTCTACTTCCTTGTCTCCTGTAATATACAATTGTTTAGATAATAATTCAGATTCCACTAATGAGCTGTTTACCATTACAGAGTTAGTTAGGATAAATTCAACTTAGAGTTCAATGTCTAGAAAATCTATTGTATATGTAAACTGATTGGGAGCCGAAGGGGATGTTTTCATAAATTGAGTGCAATATGGGTTTTCCTCTTTTTTTGTAATTTCAGAGGTTTTTACCATCTTTTACTGTCTAGGGAGAGTAGTAAGTCACGGTGTTAGGAAGGCCATAGATGCAGGAGAGGACTACAATCTGCATGTCATTGTGAAATTACAATAACCTTGTATCCTTGTGTCCTTGTGTCTGTTTAATGACTTTTTTTCAACAAAATAATATGCTTTTCTGACTTTTTGTAAAGCCATGTTTTTTTGAAAGATTTTTTTCTATCACACTATACTATGACTTTTTCCAATGCATACTATATACTGTATATACTACATATAGTTAAAAGTTAATAACTTTTTAACTATAAACTATAGTATGAATTTGTATTCACTATGACTTAAAAAAAAAACTTTTTTACATCCTACTTTAGTAGGATGTTTTTGACTTTTTGAAGTAAATTTTGCTACTACATACTCTTCTGACTTTTTATAGTATATTGTTCTATAATTTTTATATTAACATATCAGCATATGACATTTTTGACATACTATGGTTTGTCTTTATATTTACTTTTTGTTGAGTTTTTCAACATAATATATTCAATTTTTTCAATTCAGTTTATTTTGTATAGCCCAAAATCACAAATTACAAATTAGCCTCAGAGGGCTTTACAATCTGTACACATCCTCTGTCCCAGGACCCTCGCACCTGAACAGGAAAAACTCCCCCAAAAACCCCCTTTGAAATAGTAATGTGACTGTTAATAAAAATGATATTAGCAGTCAGCAGGGCCATGACAGGAGGCTGGACCAGGGTCCAGGTATAACCACGACCCATGGAAACCTGTGAGGCGAGAAAGCACAGAGACTGACTTTTTAATTACATTTTTTGACATGCCATACAATTACTGTTTTATGATTTCTGTCGACATACTATACTATACCATTTTTATGACTTTTTTTTACATACCTATCTATCTACTATATCTATCATATCTTTGACACACCATACTATGACTTTTTTATATTTTTTCGAGATAGTATATTATGACGTTTTTCACAAAACATAACATTGCTTTTTCTTCATTGTTTTCGTTATACTATAACCTTTTTCGACATGCTATACTATGACTTTTTATGATTTTCCTCGACTTGCTATACTATAACATTTTCAGGATTTTTAAAAAATGACATTTCTATGACATTTCTTGACATATTCCAACATTACATTTTGTTTTTTTTTATGACTTGTTTGACATACTATACTGTGACAATTTTCAACTTGCTATACGATGACTTTCTCCTACTTTTATAACTTGCTATACTGTGACCATTTTTTCGAGATACTATATTATGGCATTTTTTACAAAACACATTACTTTATCTTCACTTTTTTTGACACACCATACTATGACTTTTATAATTTTTCTCGACTTGCTATAGTGTTAGCATTTTTTGGCATGCTATACTATAACTTGAAATGATTTCTTTTGACATGGCATTCGATGAAATATACAATGACTTTTTCTTATGAAATAGTTTTTACAACATACTTTACTATGACTTTTACAGCAAACTATACTATGACGTTTTAAGGACTGGTTACATATTTTCTTTTGACATATTATCCAATGTCCTTTTTTATTACATACTACATTATTATGTTTTTACAGCATGCTATACGATGTCAAACATTTCAATCGTCTTCGAGGTACTAGGGAGAGATTTTCTTACCTGAACTTTTTTCTCCATTTAGATTCTTGCAAGAGGGCATGAAAGAAACCACCAGAAAAATGAATACTGCATTTACCCTCTTCCTCTATTTTGTGTCCCTACTGTGTGCACTCTATATTCTGAAAACAACAGCTGGAGATAGTGGTGAAGGAAATTAGATAAGCAAGATGTCAAATTATTTCACATTTAGCTTGGGTCTAAATCATTTTGAACAGTCCTTGTTTTTCATAACAGACTGTGACTTATTTTTTGGCTCGAGTTAAAATAAAGAGGTGTTTGTATCCATGAAGAGAAATTCGTCTGGGCAATATCTATTTCTTTGTCTTTATTTGAATAAATTACATTTACTTATCACATTTTTTCTTTACATCAAGCATACAGTCTTAAAATCCAGTGCAAGAATAAAATAAAACAAAAACAGAAAAACAAATAAAACAAAATCAATCCAAAGACAATCATGTGCAGCACAGATAATCCCTCCTTTCACATTGCTTTTGGATAATATATTGTTTATATACATCTATACTGTATGTGTATACTCTTGTCACAGTTACAAAAATAAGATACGTTACTGTGGATGCGCGATTATACACATAAGGTGAAAACAAAAACACAGAAAAGCTGTACAGTCCTCATTGAGGGCAAAGATACACACAATTGTTAAAAAAAAGTGAGAAAAGAGAAAAAGAAGGAACTGTTTCGCTTTTAAAAAATAAAGTCGTGACCTTTAAACTGTATCGTTATTCTTCGTCAGCCAACAAGTATACTGTCCATTAAAGTTGTGCTTCCCCAACACTTAATATGGGTATCAGTCGATATTGCATCATTTATTGTAATTCTACATAATATAATGAATTCATCCTTTGATTAAAGAGACATCCATGTTTGTTTTAATGTGGATCACTGTCAGAGACAGTATATCTTAAACACCTCAGCATCAGAGGTCCTCTGCAACCCCCGTCCCTGTGCATAACATGTACTGTATGCAAACCCAAACCCCTCCCCCAAAGTACACGCACAACATTACTACAAGATGGGTGAAAAATTAACTGCTGCACAGAATATTCTGCAGTAGGGTTAATACTTTATCGACATCACAGAGAATAAAACCCCAGGGATAAGATGTACTGTAATAACTAAGTCTGGTTTGACTTCTAAATTATCAGTACATAAATTAAACATTAAATCCCACACAATACTGCATACAACCATATAGCTGGTGAGAGATAATTAAACAATGTATATAATCTTGCATTTTTTCTGAGGACTTAAATGACATGAAAAGGGTAAACCAGCAGCTTTTAGTCTATATTATGTTGGAAAAAAGTTTTTTTTTAATGTAAGTTGCATCATTCAAATGAATAAAACATCTCCACCAAGACGAAAATAATTCTCATTCCATTCAGCCATTTGTGCACTCCTGGCTATGTTTAGTTTCACCTTAATCAATAGCTTATAGACAGCTAAATTACAGAATACTAATCGGACTAGTAGGGATGCAGCAATAAAAGCTAAACCTCCGGCTGCAGAAGAAACAGTTGCCCCAATGAGCAGTTAAGTCCTACAAGTTATTATATCACAATACATCAACCATTTTTCACACAAGCTGCTGATAAAATACACGTTGGAGGATTCAAACTTATGCACCATAGTTTTCTTACATCACTTCAAACCGTTTAAACTGCACAACTTGTTTTTGCAAATCATGTCATCACTCCACTAATCACTGGCTCGGATAGGTAATGTCACATACTTAAGAACACAGATTCCCCCGTCCTGATTAAAATACCAAAGAACTACAGATTGCAAAGTTTCGTCCTGTTGCTTCGAACAGATTCACTGACACCGTGCTGTCTGAAAATGTTGAAGCTAAAATTGGAGTTGACTCTGGTTATTGCCAGTAACTTTGGTATGTAAATCACATATAACCAATCACGTGCACATCTTGATATGTATTCAAATAAAAATAGGATGAGTAATCTTGGTTGTTAGTTATCAACTAGATGAAACTAGTCTACAAGTTTTGTTAAAACTATGAATAGTCAAAAAGGTGAGGACATCCTTTGGACAGATTGTGGACGCCGAGAGACGACAACCATTGAAACTAGAGGAATATTCAAACAAAACTAAATCAGCTCAACATGTTTTTTTATTAGATAAAACGTTAAACATTTGAAACCATGCTTGACCTAGAGTCTTCTAACAAACATGAAGCACGTGGACCAATTTTTTTTTCCTAGTATGTGAGAGAAAAGTTTCTATCTACTGTAGAGGTTTCCACAAAGTACAGTGAATGAGAGAAAAGCGTGATTTTGCAAAGCTGCTCTGATAAACTCACAAAATTATGACGGACTGACAGCCAACTCAACCCAAGACAGAAGCCGGGACTGTAATGGATAAAATGACTATGGAAGCCTGAATGTACCTCCTGGGATAAGGGGGAAGCAACGACATACACGCAGATTTTTCCTCATTTAAAGTTTTTACGCTCAATTGGTGCATACTTGCTTTAATTCGTCATCAATCTTCGTTTGTTATTGTGTTGTTGCTGTTTTGACTCCTTTAAAGCGGAGTACTGGTGGTTGGTAGGAATGTTAAGGAGAAGGTTACTGGGAATACTGGGGTGGGGTGGGTGGGGGGGCTCTGTTTAGTCACCTTCGCAGACTCAGGTGGTAGTGGTGATGTCCTAGTGGGGCAGCGGCACCAGGATATCCACATAGTTGATGGGGAAGAAGCCAGAGTTGCCGTGCAGCATCCCCTCATACCAGTTGTCGTCGATCTTATTGGTCAGGGTGATGATATCGCCTTCCTTGAAGCCTAGCTCACCTTCATTCTCTGGGTCAAAATCGTACAGTGCACGACAGCAGGGCTGGTCCAAGGGGGCTGGAGAACAGAGTTTTGGAGATAAGAGAAGAAAAACAGAGATGGATCTGAGACTAGAGGTAAAAGATAAGATGCTGCATATAGATTAGAGACATAATGATTGCTTGTGAAAGGCTCACCTGGAGACCTGGCTGAAAGAGGGAAAGAGAAGAGGAAGATGCAGAGCAGACAAAGCAAAAGAGAGAAAGACACAAAACGTGACCGTCAGTTACCAGAAAATAATAATGAGTCATGCCATGGTTATAGGAACTGTTATACATTTAAGATTTATGCTTATTCTCTTTCTCGCTTGTAGGTAGACAGGAAGATTGATACAATTCTCATATCTGTCTGTTAAGGCTACAGCCAGCAAGCTAGCTTAGCTTAGCATAAAGACTGGAAACAGGAGAAAACATGTGTCATACACTGTGTGAGAGACGCAGTGAGGCGGCTCTGTGTGCTGCTCTTTAACAGAGGTCGGGAGGTTAATTAACCAGACGTACATGTGCCAAACCAACCAGTTAGTCTTCATACTTCAAGTTTTCTTTCTTTTAAAAAACAAAAATGATGACTCTTTGTTGCCCCTTGTGGCCATTGGGGGAAACCAGCTACTTAGCTGCGTTTCTCACCAACTATCACGCAGCAAACTGCAGATGAGACAGCCACCAACAGGGCTAGGGGAAACAGCTAGCCTGGCTCTGTCCAACTGTAAGAAAGCCCGTCTATACCAGCTTCTCTAAAGCTCACTAAATAACACGTTATATCTTGTTTGTTTCATTTAACCAAATTGTAAAAAGGACAATTTGCCATTCTAGGGGGGCTCTATCTCTGGCGCTGGCGCTTCTTTGCTCCTGGTCAAAAACTAGTGCAGCACATAACCTCCCATAAAACTAATTAATTTGTGAGCTGCAGGTGCTTTGGACCCTTGGATGGAGCCAGCACTAGCTGTCTCCCCCTGTTTTCAGTCTTTATGCTAAGCTAACTGGCTGCAGCTTCATATGTAGCGTCCAAACATAAGAGTTGTATTAATCTTCTTATCAAACGCAGAGTAAATAAGCTGGTAAATGAATTTCCATAATGCTAAACAGTTCCTTTAACAATAAAAGAAAGATGGAAAAAATAGGGACAAAAGAGAAACGAGGGGTTATACAGTACAGAAACAGCACTGCAGACGAGCTGCACTGCGAACATAAATACACAGTCAATAAAGAAGGGCAAAAATAAGAGTGATAGTGAGATTTTGCATCTCCTCCCGAGTCACCCTTGCTCACCTGGAGATCTTGCTGCAAAGGGAAAACGAGAAAACATAGGTGAACAAAGAGCAGAAGCATTTACTTGCATTTCTCTAGATGGATAAATGATGAATTGATGGGTATATGCAGCAGGCGGAGGAATGAAAAGGTCAATAAACAAAACAAGAAGAAACATACAAGTCGGAGAATGAATTGAAAGAGAGGCTGACAGACAAAGAAACAGGAGGATAACACTGATCAGAAGATTGACAAGAGAACAAAACAGAAACAGCAAATGCTCGTCCGCTGCTAAGCTGTTCATTGTTACTGTAGGTCGGTCATTCTTTGAGCAGTGAGCGGACAGCACTTGCTTTTCTGTTGTTAGTTTGTATTATTTGACTGCAACAATTTTCTTATGACAAAGAAACAAAATGAGAGATGGACAAAAAGTGACAAAGTGATGGAAGAGATATTGTTGTATCTCCCCGGGGATTCACTTTTGTCTCACCTGGAGACCTTGCTGCAAAGAGGGAAGAGGAAACAACACCAGGGGGAAATAATAAATCGAAGAAATAAATTGGTGAGAATACAGACAGAGAAACGTAGTGATAGATAAGTTTGACCTGGCTCACCTGGAGACCGGGCCCCTGGAAGAATAAACAAAAATCATAAAGGGGACAGAGAAGAGCGCATAGTTGTATTGATTAGTTCTGGTTTGAGGGATATTCTGTTCAGTAAACACAATAACGGAAACATTGAGAACTGAAAGAGCCGGGAAAAAGAAAGCAATTAGCAAACACCGTAAATTCTCAAATATCTGCCTTTTCACTTAAATAATGAAAGCACTGCTTTTATTTTAACAATATAATTCTATAAAAAACGAACTATGTATCTCTTCTGCTATTCAGAAGCACATCTGGATTTGTCTTCTTTAATGTGGAACTAATGTCTATCATGTATGAAAATGATGTGTCGTCATGTATTTATGCGTTTGTCTCTGCTCATACGTATTACATTTGTTATTGTGCACAAATATAAAAAAAAAAAAAAAAATAGATCTCAATGAGACCGTTTAAATAAAAGATAAACTATATTTTTTATCATATTTAAAAAAATAATGTTTTGTCGTATTGATTTGTTATCATCTCCACCTGGCGTAAGCAATCTACTGCATTTGAATTCTCACCAGCATCAGTTGGGGCTTTTATTTGAGAATTCATAGTGCAAATCAAAAACAAAGAAAGGGTTGTTAAAGGAAATAAGATCATAAATGAATAGAAACAAGCCCAGAAACCTTCCTTTACAGGAAAATACATCAACAAATGTTATTGTTCTTACTTCACATCAGTTTAAACAAAAACTCACGAGATTTGCCAGTGAGATACTACAGTGTATTTACAGTTTCAGGACTAGTTTCTGGGCATGTTTCTGAGCAATGAGCAAATGTACTCTGGGTCTCACCTGGAGAGCGGGCACTGTGGATGCCTCCATTGTGGTTCTCACTGATGGAGAAGTCCAGAGACGTACGTGGTTTAGGAGTGTACTCTTTCCTCGGTTTGACAGTAGTGTCCCTTATCCTGCAACAAAACAGAATCCCCCAGTGAACAAATAATAGAGATTAAAATAAACACAGTGTACAGTATTTCTGAGGAAATGCTGCAATGGAAAACTCTACATGTTATTGTTAGTACATCCAATAATGTACGGTAAAATAAAAAAAAATAAAAAAACCTGTGAAACAGGCATTATGCGTACTGACCGTTCGTCGATCTTACTGGAGAGCTGTGTGAGGATCTCAGCAGCGCGACTGTGGTACTCCACCTGAGCATGTACCAGTGCAGCGAGCTGGCTCACCTGTTCAATCTGTTAAAGAAGTCTCCTGTTACTCATTGACACGATGACTGCTGGTACACTTCACCCATTATTATGACTGTTACTGAGACCCTGGACTCAAGTTCCCTCAAACTCAGGTACTAAAAAGTAATAAACAGTGTGCTCTTTGGGGATTTACAGGATGACTGGTAGGACTGTTGAAAGCACACACAGGATTGAGATCACAGTTCATTTTTAACCTTGGAAACAGCAGTTGGACAAAACATTCCAACTGGACAAACGTCGTGTGCTAAGGTAGGTTGTGTGATTTGATAGAAAGCTCCAGAGCAGCTATTAAATGACCTCGTGGTAAGACGGCTCAACTAATATTCCTGATGGTTTTACAACTGTATTCATTTTTTTATGGCCACTTGGGGTCCAAAAACACAATGTCAGTTTATAAATATTATTATGACATCATGATGCCACATCCAGTAGACACAGAATCCTAAGCATTCACTGGAGTCACGTTTCAGTCCACCTGGTGAATAGAAGACCGACATTTAGTCCACTTTCTGCTCCGTTTTTCTTTTGATAAAATAATTACATGTAATAGGTTACATGTAATCATTTGATCAATTGTTTGTATAGAAAACAAGAATAAGGTGATGACCCCCCGTGATTAACATGGTTTGCGGAGGACAAAGGGAATAAGTAGAGGTAGTGGCCATAGCGACAGTAGAAATTGTAAGTCAGAATAGTAAATTAAATGTGTTGACAGACTCAACAAAACACCAAAAACAAACCAGAAAAAGCCAGCTGTGTCCACGTTGAATGCAAATTATGCAATTAATGAAGGGACAAGTGATGCAAATAATCCTTACATCACTCTCCAACAGGTTGAACATGCTCAGCTCGGCAATCTCCTTGGAGTCATCAAATTTCTCGAGTGCCTGTTTGAGCTCGTCTTCTGTCACTTTGCCCTGACGTTTCTTCTTATAATCAAAGTCCAGACGACGACCCTGCATTTTCTTCAGGTGATGCTGCAAAAGAAGGCCAGAAAGTAAAGCTGCATCTTTGACCAAGACATGACTTCTAGAATACTGGTTGCATTTTTCTTTTTATGCTTGTTCATCAACGTTCCGCACTCGTACCTGAATCTCCTTGAGATCTTTTTCGTGGAGGTTCTGCATTGGATCAATGAAGTTCTGCTTGACCTCCATGTCCAGAGCGTCCTTAACCTCTCCAAGCTCACGCATGGCTTCCCCAGCATCAATCAGAGCAAGGCCTGGAAAAGTAAAGACAAATTTAGACACTAAAACAGAAAACATGAATAGCATTACAGCTCAATGTCAGTGTAAAATATAAAAGGCTCATCTGCAGTAACATTATCTCATGAAGACAGGCATTTTTCTTTAACACCATTACTGTCTGAAAAATAGGCTCATGCATTTTTCATAACATTAGGTAATAAAATGATTCCACTTTGTTCTTGTGAAGCATATATATATATATATATATATATATATATATATATAAGTGTTCTTCTGTTTCTGCAAGGAGCTTTAAAATGCTGCAGCTCACCAAAGTTAGACTCCTCTCCGAGCTCCCTGCCAAACCTCTGCATGGACTCTCCCAGGATGGCCTCGGTCTGCGTGTAGCCCGGTCCCTTCTCCTGTCCCCGCATACGTGACATGGAGTTCATCATGCTCATCTTGGCTCTGGTGGCTGGGATGGCAAAGCACTAATGAAAACAAGCACCACTGGGCCAAAAGTTAGGCCATGTTTTAAAACAATGCCTGATGTGCCAGATTTAAAAAAAAAAAATGATTCATTGTAATTTGTTGTTTACAGATGACGTAGAGATTTTTTTCATTCATTCTAAACAGATTCCACAGTAACTGGATGGGCTGCTGAAGTAGAGTATGATAAAATATTCAGTTGCTCTACTTGGAGACATTCAAAGGTTTAAAAGGCCAATGAGCATCCATAACACACTGGTCTGGATTTCAGTCATCACATGCAAAAACGATGATGCAAAACTAGTCCAGCTGTCCAATATCTAGTGCGATGTGATCACATCACGTGATCGATCAATCAATTACACCTGCTGAGCTGAATCAGGCAGGTCCTGAAACATTTCCTCTGACGTTAGCAGAGGCGCTCTTTAACTCATGTGGGGAAACCACGTTACTAGTGCGAGATAAACATCACGTCAACATAAATATTAGAGACAAGAATTATATCCCAGAAAAAAAACTAAACTCTTTACAATAACGTATACTTAAAAGAAAATATTCACACAGTGGTTGTATTGGTGGAATGTGGCATTTATTATTGCATTGTTGATCATATATACAGTGTGTATGTATAGGTGTAACATATGTATGTGACTATGTATATATATAATGTGTGGGGGGGCATAAATACTACATAGTAAATTTTTGAAAATATTTTTCTTCAAATATTTTAATATTGGATCCTGGGAGTAAACAATACGTCACATTATCATCTTGCACAGCTGGTGTATGTCACCTGGGTTTGGCTGCAGATACTCCGTAGTCTTGGTCATGATGTCCAGCACTGCCCGAGCAGTGGTGTCCATCTTCTGTAAACCACAACGTGAAGCAACAAGTATAGAGGGAGACAGAAATAACCGTTATGAAAAGATGTGGATAGAAACAAAAATATGTAATGACTGAAAGATTGTGGGAGAGGATGAGATGAATACAACAGCGATGGAATAATTGATGCATTGCTTTGTTCTGCAGTGTGGTGAGAGAGACACGTGCAGAGCTGAGAGCTGGCCATGATGTTCTTCTCCCGACAGCTCTGCCTCTCTTTCTGCAGCACACTGGAACTACTAACACATTAACACACATGATGGCATGTAAATACACACATGCACTATCATCATGTGCTGATAAGCACCGCCATGTAGATGCATGTATTTATTATTGCTCACATAATGAAAAGAGTCTATACATTCTGGAGTAAATACTGTTCATACTAAATACTGGCCATGTTGTGAGTCAAGAATAAATCAAACTGCAGTGATATTGTTTTGATTGTTGTAGGAGGGATTTCTGGAGAAAATAAATGATTTAAATGACAAAACTCGCCATAATAATAGTTCCAGAGGATTCATTTCAATACAAACACTGGTGCGACACCTTTCTGCTATATATTTTCTCACCAAAGAGTTGGTAATTGTTAACCATGTTTAGCACATAACCAGTGTTTCTGGTGACTCTCCATTAAAACCCAGAGTCACACAATGTCACATTTTAAGAAATGTTTCCCAGTTTAGATCTGAAACTAACAGGAGAAATATTTCTGTTATTTCTGATGATCTAATAACGTGACAGCAGTTTTCCAACAGCACAGTACATATGGTTATAGTGATATATCTAAGACACAAGTCTGTTGAAATCCCCAAAACATTTTAATACGCTTCTGGTAAACTAATAATAAGCTAAAGCACTGATTTTTTATCAAGGTGACAATTGAAATAGTTAAGACTCGCCTTTTCCATTTCAGTGAAGTCGTCATCGAGCTTCGTTCCTTCTGCACCTCCAACTTTCTCACTCACTTTCTGCAAAACAAACAAAACAAAAACAGGTTTAAAGCTTTTGTCAGCTAAATAAAAAAATCACGGTGCATTGGTTGGAAATGTGAAAATATGAAATGCTGCAAATTCCAGAAAGGTCAGTCCACTTCTACAATATGCTCAATACTGAGGTCGAGCTCATAATTGAAATGACACAAAATAAAGACCTCTGCAAAAACATATTGGTGATCGGTCGAGAGAGCATCTTCAAAAGTACTACAAGCATTGCACATGGATACTTTGCACAGAAAAAAATTAAGAAAATGGTACTGAAATGGTACAGTTTATATTATAAACTGCAGCCTGGCTCACAGGTCTATCAGGGACTAGTCAGATGCTTATCTGCAGTAAATTACATGTTATGTGATTGGATTTCTGCAACATCAGGGTCACAACGTCTCTATTGAGATAATGCCAGATATCAGCTCGACCTTGTGCCTCACATAACAGAAAACCCATTTCATTAATGACCACCTCCCACTGCAGCAACACCGGTGCTCATGGATAACAATGTCAGGAGTTAGTAACTGATCTTCCCATCAGTGGTAATGATCTTAAACGGATTAGAATGGAATTAATGTGTTATAAACGGCTGTCGTGTGTCTGCAGAACTGACAAAAAACTCCCACAGCTTTAGTTGCTGACTCCATTACTGCTGCGGACAGTTGCAGCAGCAGAGAGGAAGATATAACTTATGGGCAGCAACAAGCTAAGCGCATTGGCCCTTATAGCTTCAGACATGGCACAGATCCACGTGCACAGACATAAACACAGAAATGACTCCTTCGGGCTCCTGTCCCCTCCCTCATAATATTTCCAGCTCTGCGACCATCCAGCTCCAGTCTGTGATGTAACCAGATGGCTTGAGGGAGCAGCAATCTGACACAACGAGGCCACACAAGGCCCTCAGAGGATGGACTGAGGGAGGTGAAAAAAAGAACGCGTGACTAAAGGAACCATGAAAGCTAAGGTCAGTGGATGAAGTCTTTCCTCGAGTATAGGCCTGAAAAAAAATCACACAATACATTTACTTATTAAGGAAATCTTAAGTAAAGAGGCGAGGAATTGTGTACTACCTTGTCATTTGCATGTGCCAAGTTATTTCCACATATATATACTAAATATTATCATTTTTATCATATATTTTGTTCTTTTGAGCATCAAATCACAAAGCTCGTCCAATCACGTTTCTATCACCTCGGAAATATTGCAAAAATAACTTTTAGAGATGCAGGAACTCTTGTTTTTGCTTTTATCTCCTTGTGCCTTCATTATTGCATGAGCCGCTCCTCTTGTCTTCATCAAAAACACTTTGAAATGACTACAGATTGTACAGAGCTCAGCTGCTAGTCTTTTAATAAGAACCAATACGAGCACATCCCGTCTGTTTCAGCCTCTTTACATTGGCTCTGTAAGATTGATTAAGATCTTAGTGATTACCTTTAAGGCTCTTCATGACCTAGCTCCAGACCATATTTTAGACTTCTTAATCCTTTATGAACCTTTGCATAGTATGAGATCCACAGGCAATGGTCTTATGTCTCTTCCATAGTCCCATCTTCCATAGTTTTTCTCTCTGTGAAGCACTTTGTTTTGATAAGTGCTCTATAAATCAACTGTATTATTCTTTTCTTGGAGTGAATTATCTCCTCATTTCAAACAATTCAAGGATCCTGAAATAGGGAAGTAGCTGCAATTAAGCAAGTAAAATGTGTAAAACACAAGAGGGGTGATCTGTGACAGAGAGCAGGGAGGGAGGGTGGTTATAAGACTCAAGCCTGTGACAGCACTTTATGTAGCGCAAGACTTTCTGAGGATTGCTGCTCTATGAGTCATCCTTGCAAAAGTATCCTCTGATCCCACTTGCGAAACAGCTCAATATTCTGACAGCAATGCAAAACACACACGCACACACACACAGTATGAGTCTAACAGCGAGCCGCATTTCCTGTCATTAGCTTCACCTACACATCACTACAATGTCTTCAAATCCTCCTTGAGCTGGTTGCCATAGAGACAGGTACCTGCCCCGTGCCTGGCTTATCGGGTACAGCGTGTACAGCATCGGTGACTTCCTGTTATTTCTCTCACTGTTTGTACTCTATTCTCTCTGTCAGACCTGACGATCAGAGACAAAATAAGGAAACAAAAGCCTCACGATGGAAAAACGACACCACCGCTTGGGAGACCTCGACAAACTGCAGCCGTTAAAGATGGAGGTGCACATGTCGAAAATATGGCTGTAAAATAGCAACGTGGAGTGTAAATGTCTGACATGGTCCATGTTTATGTGTGCGCTTGTGAGCCGTAGCTGTGCCACCAAACGCGATGTACGTAGGGACACTTCTGGTGTTCAAC
This sequence comes from Anarhichas minor, assembly GCF_050575085.1. Lineage (NCBI taxonomy): Eukaryota > Metazoa > Chordata > Actinopteri > Perciformes > Anarhichadidae > Anarhichas > Anarhichas minor. The sequence continues at coordinate 9,052,680 of NW_027466460.1, read as the reverse complement.
CAAGCCTTCTAATCACATACTGTACTGTCCTACATTACACCTGGGATACAATGTGACTGGAGTTGAAGTACACTTCTACCTGGTTTCAGACGATATATGTGACGTGGATGTACAACAAAAGATTGGCCTCCTTTTAAATAGAAACGGGTATTTATTTTTAAAAACTGAGGCACATATGCTTTAGACCTAACCACACACACACACACACACACACACACACACACACACACACACACACACACACACACACACACACACACACACACACACACACACACACACACACACACACACACACACACACACACACACACACACACACACACACACACACACACACACACACACACTAATGAATCATCTGAGCTGAGATACATGTTTCGACAAAGAGAAGGATACCATCAAAAGGAGGATTTTTTGGGAAGCTCTAATCTTTATTTCCCATGATACGTAGCAGTGAGTCACGGCTATGCCTAATGACACAGTCATCATTCGGTGCTGTTGGTGGATATTACCAAATATTCCGTCTGTACAGACAGAAGTAGTCGAATATTCTGACCCAGGATGATGATTTATATTTCACGCCAGGTTGAACAGCTTCAAGATGACTGAGAGTTTTATCACAAAACGATTCACTTTACGCAGGGTTTTAAACATTTGAGTAGGTTTACTTAATTTTCTGTCCATAAGCTTACATTTATCAATTATTTTTTTGCTTTAACTGGAAAGACAAGGTACTCAGCAAATCAGAAGCCTGCATACTGTAGTATGTACGTTAGGTCTATGACTGACAATCATTATGTTGTCAATTAATCATTACAATTTTTTGCAGTTAATTGAGGAGTCCATTGGTCTATGAAATATTAAAATTGTAAAAAAAAAACGCTCTTGATCAGATTAATAACAAATAAATGCAACAAATTGATGACCTGTCAATCAGCTTATAAACTAATTGAATAATTACATCAACTATCGTACAAATTATCAAACAATATACCTCCATTTCACACTACATTTCTTCCTCTTCAACAGCTTGTTTGAGCATGGGAACACTTTCATTCATCAGAAAGTGCAGGTATTAAGTAATAAGCAAGTAAGTGGTAGGTGGAAGAGCACCAGTAGAACGTCTGAGGATCAATACTGATGAATAAACAGTATGAGTGAAGCAGAAAGACCCACCTCTAAGCAAAGCTCTAAATTCAGCTGCACTTTTTGTGTATGAGTCTGTGTGCCCCCCACATCTAAGATTTATTTGGCTCAGAGAGAGAGAGAGTCGAGGGTTTCAGAGTCAGAGGAAGTCAGTTATTTCGTAAGCAAAATGGATGAAAAACAACTCAGTCAAGCGGTGCCTGTAGGGACATGCGTGTAGCTTGGCAGGGGAAGAGCAACTGAATGAATAAAAATGAGCTGTTGGTGGCTGTTTGGAGTAAATGGGACAGCCCTGCTGCCCATGGCTGTTGTCAACGCATGTTCAACCCCCAGACACTTGCAAAGACGGAACCAGTGTTCTGCTTTCATGGCTGCAAGCTGAGGAGACAGCATTTTAGTACAGAGATGGGGAATGCATGGCAGGACGAACATGCACACACTCAGAGGCACTAAAGGACTATATAGCATGTCACAGGCAATAACCACGGGACTAAGGATTGATCCTTTACTCGCAGTGAGTTCCTACACACTAGATAAACGTAAACCAAGCCACTAATCTCGCCAAACGCCCAAGAAACCAGCAATCTAATTCCTCCCGGGGAAGCGGCACCATGACACAACTGATCTGTTTTTGTCCCTATTTTCTGTCCCTCATTCCACGAGCAACCTCATCCTTTCTCCACCCGTCACTCTCTCTTAGCCCGCCCACTCCGCTTTCTCCCTGCAGGGGGAAGGACACAACAAGGTGAACTGCGCAGCAGTAGAGGCAGTGTGAAGTGAACCTTAGAGAGATGAGTAAAATGCGCAGTTGGCTGCTGGTAAATAACAGCAGCGGCACAGATGATACGTAACCGGGGACGTCACAGGCTGCTACGTCATATGCAAAGCACTCGTAGTAGTAAAGGATGTCATGCACGGTGCCGATAGATGCGAGTAAATGCACATGCAGCTGATTTGTGATGCAAATATATATACACCATTTATATACACACACACCGGTAGATCAATATCAAATTCAATCAAATATCATAAGCATTTGGGGGAGTAGGTGTCTCCAGGACAATATTTTGCCATGATGACACAAAGATTCTCACAAGATGTAAAACAAAACCAGTGTTGCTTTCGTGGCCGGTGAGAACAGCTGAATGCAGCACGGAGAACAAGACGACTCTCCTCACTCTCCATTTCTTCTCTCCAACTGGCATCCAAGTAAACCAAACCGGACCAGATTAAATGTGGAGAAGAAAATAACCCAGAGATTTGGCCAGAGGCTGCTGGGCATCCTCCCCTGGCTGTTTGTCGCAAAATCTCTTGCGTCATCACCCGGGTCGGACAGCAGGAGTGTCCTGACATGCTCTCACAGTGGATCTTTAAAAGGTACGTCAGCATTTAGAGGCTGAGGTGACAAAACAAGGTGAGAGGAAACCAGCTTGATGTAACAGGTCAACTTCAAGTGCATTTACTGCTGAGAGAGATTCTCTACTCTCAACCCCAAAAACTCAACAAAAAAAAAGTCATGATCTTCATCAAATTCCGCAACTAACAGGACAAGTTGTCGTAAAAAAAACGTTACGGTTTTAAACAATACTTCAACATTTGGAGAAACACACTTATTCACTTTCTTGAGGAGAGCTAGATGAGAGGCTAGAACTCTAGAGCGGTATTACATCTTCTCATAACTCTCGGCAAGAAAGCGAAAAAATGTATTTCCCAAAATCTTCCTTAAAAGGAGAAACTGTTCTTTTGTGTCTTGCACCAAACGTTTAGGGTTTCAGCCAACACTGATAGATGTTATAATTAATCATTCTGTCCCCAAAATAACAAGCCATTACCAGTTACCGAATCCCTCTGTGTTATATGAAACCAGCAGGCCAACAGTATTTTCTTTTCCATAAAGCGAACTACTCACACAGATTAATTGAAACACAACAGGAGAGTTTAAACACAGTGTAAGACACCCTGAGCTAATGCTATTAAAGTGGCTGAGGAGGAAACCGACCAGAGACTGTGACACCTAAAGCATCTGCTGTTGTTCTTAAACGGAAGTCCAGGATTAGATTACGCATCTCACTGCCGAACACAGTGTGATCAATACAATCATATCTATACACACACACAAGCCTGAGGTTATGATGTTGGCTTATTTGTTCTTGTGTGTTTTCATCTGTTTTGAGTTTTTTTTTAATGTTACATAAATTTGATTTTACAAACAATTGTGGATTAGTGGATCCATCTTTACAAAAGAAGGGATCTAAGGGGAGCACGCTCTTCAATTGAAAGTTTTATATTTTTTTGCATTTTAATCCATTACTTCTTAACTCTAAAAAGCCTGTTTGTGGGCTCAACCTACTTCATATATTGTTCCTCTCTCTCTCTCTCTCCCTCCCTCCCTCCCTCTCTCTCAATAAGCTTTATGTAGTAAACTTCCACCCTGGTGTTGTGTGCATACATTATACATGGTCATATATGCAGCCGTAACATAATACATTTAGTTTGCTTTACTTGATATAAATAAAGAAAAATGTTTTTTTTCCTATTTGCGTGCCAAATATGCAATTGCTGTGTTTTGGGGAAAAAAACACTAAAATAATTTCTGTGTCTCCGTTAATAATAAAAGTACCATCAAGCTCTATGTTGGTAGAAAAAAGTTATATTTGTAATTACTGGAAAAGCCAAGGACTTTGAAAGGATGTGGGGTTCATTAAAGGACTAGAATAATCCCATGTCAGATTCCTTAATCCTGTAAAGTACAAAGCATCGACTTCAGCAATGTATGAACAAACTGTGCATCTTTGGATGTATTCCCTCCTTGTTTCCTTAAAATTGTGTTGCCTTTTCTTTTTAAATGTATTTTATCTTTACCTTATTAAGAGTAAAATAAAAATGTAGCCGATACTGTACGTCAAAACAGGATGAAAACTAGACTGACTGCCTCGTACGGTACGTCTCTGCCAACCAGTGAAGTTGCAGTTTACATCCATGTCAGTCCAGACACGTACAATACATGTAGTGAAGACTTTGAAGGAATACACCTGCTTTGAAGGAAGGTGGCATCAATAATTGGAGGTCAGCAGTCTCAAAAAGCTATAGGGGGTCAGGTTGGTATTGGACAATGTGGAGGCAGTGGTGGAGAGGACGACGAGCGACGAAATCAAAGCCGCTATAACCCTTCTCACCCTCTCTACAACGAGCTGCGGCAGATTGGAGAGGGATGAAGGACAAGATCAAAGCCTGGGAGATGTTTCTCATCCGAGTCGAGGGTCTAAGGATAGAGGATGTCAACGACCAGAAAAGTGTTCTTACATAACATTATGATGTTCCTGAGGTTTGAGTGTTTTTTCAATAATGTCTTTACTGCTGTGCACCTAAAACACAACAGCCTTGTGCTAGCGTTTATTTTTAGCATTCACAACTGTACTGTTAGCATTAGCATCAGTCACATGGAGCCCAATGTGAGGCGCACATGGAGTGTGCTGCTGCTGCCGCCGCTGCTGCTGCCGCCGCTGCTGCTGCCGCCGCTGCTCCCGCTGCCGCTGCCGCCGCCGCTGCCGCCGCCGCTGCCGCCGCCGCTCCCGCCGCCGCTGCCGCCGCCGCTGCCGCCGCCGCTGCCGCCGCCGCTGCTGCTCTCCTCCCCCCCTGCCTCCCACGCTTCCTCCTCCCTCCTCTCCTGCTCGCTAGTCTAATCCCAGGCCAGGCGCACGGAGGCCGTTGCTTTAAATACGCCCAGGGTGGAAGAGGGAGATTAAAAATGACAAGAGTGATTAGTGAGGCTATTAGAAGGACAGCCTCTGCTGCTGGACAATAACGGGAGGATGTGACTCTTCCTGACAGCATTTAAACCCCCTCTTTCTCCACCTACATGCTTTTACTCCTGTGAAAGTCCTACTTCTCACCTTCAAACTCTCTATTTTCACTTCCATTTTTTGTGGGAATTAAGGACAGAGGTAGAGAAACAGGAAGGCTTGGGTCAGTTGGGATTATAACAATGAACTGCCAAATCTTGAAAAGTCAAAAACCATTGCGTACAAAAGCCCAGAAGATCTTTGTCTTGTCTCCTTTTTTTCAGATTGCATGTCTTGTTTTTCCTCCCTTCGTTCCACACTCGTCTATTCCCACCTCCAAACACCCTCAAGGCCTCGCTATTCTCATTGCCATGCAACACTGCACGAAGTATATTCACTGCTGGGCTGTGACTCGACAGTATGTCTGACTACATTCCTCTGAATCTACACTGCCACCGTTAAACCTAGACATACTATAGCACCAGAGGGACCAAACTGTGGATGGATATTCATACTTGATTTAGAAGAAGCCTAATAATTGTACCTAATGTCCTGAGAATAGACCTTTGCTCTCGTGGAATCAAGGAAAATCCATTTGCTATTCTTAAAGCCAATGTGGTGGTGGCTGGTTCCTGCACACACTTACAGCTGTTATCCCACAGAGCATCAAGGCCTGGGGCAGCATTAGAGGGGACAAAATCCAACGCTCCGCCTGGTTGTAATCTCGTACAAAACAATAGAGGAACAAGCGGTGACAGTTTTACTGGAATCAAAAGTGGAACCCTCAATTGGTTGCTCAGATCAGACAATTCAATACCTGCAGGACAAATGGGCATCGAGTACCAACTGACTGGACCCACACAGGACAGGGTGCCAGCGTTTCCTCTGTTCAGACTCACGCCAGCATCCGTCCACTGGCTCTCCATGTTGCTTCACTGGCCTCTATGCTCTCAGAGTGTGCGGCATGTGGCTATTATAATCTGATTTGTAAGTCTTTGCATGGCTCTTATGTAACAGCAGCAGGGATGAGTCTGGGGAGATGTGTGCACACTCAAATTCATCCATGAGCATTTCGGTGAACGGGGGGAGGAAGGGGAAGGGAAACCAGCTGGCACTGTGTGTGTGTGTGTGTGTGTGTGTGTGTGTGTGTGTGTGTGTGAGAGAGAGGAAAGCGTGCCAGAGATTGTGTGCATTGGGATATGTGATGATGGTGGTGAGACAAAGCTGGGAGGATAAATAATGACACACACGACATGAATGATGGCTGCGAAATGTCGAGTTTTTGGATCGGATTGATTGTTCAATGCATCTGAATCTATTTACTACACAGTCTCGTCAAGACAATTATTTGTTTTTAGGTTTCGTTGTTTTAGCATTTTTCCTGTTGTTTTTACAATTCATGTCAAGACAGCAAAACCGATCTGTGTATGCAGTTTCTGAAAATGAATAGGGTAACACAGGAGTGTACTATTTAATAGAACTGTAAGTAAAGAAAATAATCCTTCATCCATTGTGCTTACCTTTGCAGTTGTGCTCAAATTGCTTCTATAATAAACTGTACTTTGCTAATGCTTGGTATCTCGGTACTCTCAGTTACTCTGCCAGACCACCTACAGTTCTGCCCGGGATCCATGACAAGGTGTGAAAGACTCAATGTGTTCAACTCTCTTTTAAAACACCCACTACCTTTCTTGCTCATTTTGTTCATACTTTGTCTTTTCTCTCTATAAACATTCATACTGAATAATCACAGTCTGATAATCAGACTGAATTGATTTAATTATTTTTACGTTGACCATATGAGCCAATTTAAGAGTTTTTATTTCTGTAAATAAATTTTACCCAAAGTTGTACAGTTGTGTCAATCTTGTCCATGCTCATCAGTATACTTCATAGGTGTAGCCAGGTAGCTAACTTGCAATGTAGGAAGCTGACACTCTCATTCTAAGCTCTGCTTGGTTTCTCCAACTGCATCAAACAGCCGTCAACAGGGGAGGGGGATTCAGAAGTCTGAAACCAGAATAGAACAATAAGCGCAAGACATTTAAGCAAAAAAAAAAAAAAGAAATAATCCAGAAAGAAACAATATTCAGTTGCAAACGGGCCAAGACTGTGGTTGTCCTGGTTCTCCTGGGCAGCACCAGGTTTGAATGTGAGTGAAGCAGGATGCTGCAGATTTTTTTTTTGCACTTTTGCTTCGTGAATGTTTCTTTAATCTTAAAATAAAAAAGCAGCGTGAAAGGCTTTTTACTGGAGACAGCCTAGAGGAGGCACAGAGTACTTGACATGTTCCGGCATCACAATGAGACCATTATAAGATAATTACTATTTGCACAAAATATCACCCATTAGCATAAACATAACAAAAAAAAATCAATGTCTCTCAATTCCATTCATCACCAGCAGACAGAGAGAGGAGTATGACCCTGAAACAGTGATTTATAAATGATATTTTATCCTCCCCATCGAGTGACTCACCATCACTCAAACACACTCCTGGACAAACATACCGTAGAAGCACAGACGGCTACATAAACAACACACTTCTCTCCTTCTCCGTACTCGATTGCCACTCTGCAATTTCCATTTCAAACACAAAGTGTCTCTCCCAAGAAATAATGACAGAGCTTTGAAGCCTGCAGAGGACTCGACTTTTCCCAACAATTAGCTGAAAAAGGGAAACATATCATATTCATACAGCAAGTTCATAGTAATATCATTTTAATGTTTGCCCATCGGTGTCACAAGCTAAATCTGCGTGGCTGTGATGACGGGGTTGTGTAGGATCATGAAAATGCTGAAAATGTGTATTGATGATAGTTATTAAAGCTCAGGCTGCTGCCTGCACTGTGTGTGTGTGTGTGTGTATCTATAATCCACAGATGCGTCATGACCACATCAATTATATTTAAGATGATGGCCTAGCCGCCTGTCGGGTTGAAGATCTATACCGTCAGTTCATTAGCTTTTATTAGTGACCTTTTTATTGATTTTATATCAAAGTGCTCCTCATATTGTCTCGTCCATTTTGAATGATAGCCAATCTGATCAATAATATTTCTAGAGATTTCAGAGAGCAGGTGACCTCTTTTACATAAAACACATTGCTCTTCATCACAAGTGACCCAGTGGGATTCAGCTCGCTCTACATAAAGGCTTTCATACACGGGGTATCCAGAAAAGAAGATATAATAGTTTTCAGTGGACACAGCAGCCATTTTATAAATCTGCTGCTTCCTCGACTTGTTGTGGGAAGTCATGGTGTTAGTTTTCTATAATTTCGGTCTCTGAGGGAACAGTGAGGGAGGTTCAGGATCGCTGCTGCCATGTGTCTCCTAGCAGGAAGCCGCTTGCTGCTTTGTCTTCCTCATGAGCTGTTCGACCTTTCACACAAAATGCTCTGTCTCTTTCACACACATACAGTCACACTGAACAGTGACGGCAAGGCTCGATAAAAACTTAGCAAAATTCTCACCTAACACAAAAGCGTAGCTTCACTCCATCAGTCAATGTCAAAACCCATCCTCCCACAGAGCCCAGCAAAAACAAGTGAAACTCACTGAAATCCCAACCCTGTCTCCTACAAAATGATGTCTCCATACAACTAAACTGCGCTCTCAATTACGCTTTGAGGAAAACCTTTTTTCTTTGGACTGAATAGAAAATTGCAACTTGGTTATGTTTGGGCAACAAAAGTACTTGGTTCACGCGGGACACCACCAGCAAAAGCCCAGAGGTTTTTTTGACCCATCCACCACCCCGACTTCCTGTCGCTGACTCATCGGAAACTTATTTGCGATAAGTCAAGAGCATAAGCTTTGCTCGAACTGTAATTCAAAATGCAGTTTTGTTGTGTGCCAAATCATTTTTAGGAGACCAGGCAGGAGATCCACATTGAGGGATAGAATTAAAGTCCTTATTAGCTCCATTTTAATATCTAATCAAAGAGCCAACACGGCAATGATAAAATAATCTTGACTCAGGGCCCACTTACTAACTTTTTCTGGAGGTTCCAACCACATCTCATTACCTTCATTAGCATGAGATCATCCACCCTCTGGAAACAACTATTTAAGTAATTTGCATACGCGTAAAAAGAGAAAGGAAGAAAAGTTAAGTGTGTGAGACAAAGAGAAGACAGAAAATGTGTGGACAGCAAAAATGTACAAAGAAAATAGAATCGTTTTTAGCTTTAATAACTGATAAATCAAAATTTTATTTTTATATTTTATAGTAGAGCTAAAACCATAATTAAATGAGTTGACCAACCAGTAAAAGTGAAATATCCTTGTTGCAACTTCATAAATGCTTTTCTTGGCCTGATGTGTTTGCAAAGTTGTATTTTCTGACATTTCATAAAACAAACACTGTGTATCTGTACATTTTATATTGCATATTAGCTCAGTATAAAGTACAAAATATAATGTAACATAATTCAAAAAATAAATACATTTTATAATTAAATGCACAAAAAAAGCAAATGTAAAAAAATGTGTTTTGTTCTTTTGTATCATTTAACTTTGTTGTATTCAAGTGCAATAAAGCAAATATTAAAGCTGGTTCATAATGTATCATGTGATATAAAAATGATAAATATAAATAACATTGGAAAAGAGAGCTGATAGGTAAGAGATATGGAGCAAGGTACAGCAACAGAACAAATAAGATGAAGAAGATAGAGTCAGGCTGTTTATTCTGTGACAACATGCCTGCAGAGAGACTGTGTTTGCACCATAAGGGGAAAACAATATTTCACCAGGAAGGTACAGATCGTTCCTGTGGTCTGTGAGAGCGCAGGAGACACCAACACTCCACTAGGCTCCCTGAACTCAACACATCGTTTCACAAGAGCTTTTCATACAACACCAGACTGGACTGGAGCAAATGCTGCCTCGCCTGAAAGAAGATTCATTATCGGTGTTGATGAAGATAAATGTCTTTCAAAGCAGTCGTGCTTTTCCACAAAAATCAATAAAAAAGGAACAAAAACAGATCAAACAGATGTTGTGCCCTCCATACACTATCACAGACTTTCAATCATGCTGCACACAATTCCTCTCAAAATAAACAATAATATTAATACATCCAGAGGCCGGCATGACCCATTAAAAGAGAATTGAAAAGCCTCAGCAGACCAACATCCTCTATATTTGATATTGACTATCTGCTTTTCAACGGTGGCCTGTTTTGATTAGATTTCCACTCCATGAAGAAGATCACATCAGGAGGGGACCAGAAATAAAATGACACCCAGAATACTGATGGTTACTGCAGAACCTTTAAATTCATACGAGAGAAAATGTTTTTCAACACAAATATGATTATAAATAAGACATTATTAAGAGCTGAAACAATTACATAACTTATTGATTTGCCTACTGCTAGAAAATTAAGTAATAACTATTTTGATTATTGTAATTTATCCAAGTAAAAAACATTTTCTCAAATGTGCTGATTTGAAGCTTTTGTACTTTTTTTTTTTGTCTTTCATGATAATAAACCTCATCTCTTTACGTTTAGGATTCTTGGTCAGACAAAATAAGCAATTTAAAGATGTAATCTCGTCCGCATTTTATAAACAAAAACGTTAAATGTGGAAAGAATCAGCAAGTTAATCCATAGTTAGAATTATTGTTAGTTGAACCCCAAAAAAAAGTCAGCAGTGAAAAAATAAAGTCCAGATAATGTTTCAATCGATTATCTTTGAGGGATCGATACACGGCGTACATTGTGACCTTGTATATTACTGCCTCTACATCAGTGCATTAGCGTTGTTGGTTAGAGCATGTTGGCGAGGGGCGGTTCTTTTTTTTCAGCCTACCCGCACTGGCATAAATAATAGAAACTCCTGTCAGTATAACACAATACAATTAAACAGCACACAAATGATAGTCTCTAAATGAGCACACAGTTGACTCCACACCTCCATAAAACAGTTTCAACACAAACTGAACATTAAAACCTTCATGCGTGTAGGATTCATTGAAGGACTGTAACTGCATTAGTTTTAGCTATAGGTGTACTTAATAATCTGGTAGTGTAGCGGGTCAGCAGTGCTTCAGAAATAAAAAGAAGTACGTCTGCGTTTGTGCCCACGCTCAGAAAGTAGGTTGAGGATCAATAATTTATGGTTTCAAGCCCAGACACGCTGTGTGTGCTTTTTTACATGCTTGTGTTTTGGGGGCTTGAATGTAACTCATGTTGAAAGCTCTGCAGTGATGAACTCTCCCCAAAACCATCAGCGGCGCCTTCCATTTTGCAAACTGGAAAAATGCAAACTCAGTAAAAAAAACGGTTGCTCTCATCTCAGTGGTGAGACACAAACTTTAATATTTTAAGGAACTATGCCAAAAAGAAGAAAGAAAAAAGGTAGAACATTTCAAGCAAACAGTATTTATTAATGCGCACTGTTTGCTAACAATCGTTTGAAATACTTAACATCATTGCAACTGTGTTTTACTATTATCATTTATTATCTGTTTATACACCAAACTCCACTTATGGGTGCTCACAGGAGAAGTTACAGTTGTTGACAAATATATCAATAATATATCTGCTACATTATAGTGTATTATAAATGATTGAGTGTTTTTATACTGGTTATGAGTTCTAAATAAGTGAAGTTGAAGGTAAAGTGCAAATTATATATAGAATATTCTAATTTTCAAAAGAACAGTTTGTTAGAACATCCTTTTGTAGCCGTAAAGAAAATCACTACACATATTGTACGCATTTTATATTATTTAGATGTGTTTTATGCAGGAGAATAAAAAACTAAAATCGAATCAATTTAATTTATATTAAGACTCATTTTCTCCCAGGATTGCCATACTTCCTTTACTTTAGTCCCATGCAAAAACGTACCAACAAATTCATATACACTGCAAACAGCTGCTTACATGCCATGTGCAAACACACACACACACACACACACCTATATGCATGCATACTGGAGACAATCAAATAAAAAATATAGTTTTCATTTGCATTTAATTCAAGGTGTCTAATCCACAGCTCAGTCTGTGGGCGGTATTTGTCACATTGAGTCTGAACGGCAGAAAAATGACGTTGCTTACCCAAGTCTGGAAGATGATGAAGAGGCTTGTTTACACAAAGCCCCAGCGTGACTCAATTATTCATGACTCAACAGCACGGTAAACAAAAACATTAAAGCAATTACACATAACTGTACGAGTTTAGTGTTAAGTATTTATCATGTGATAAGACCTGATGTTGAAGCTATATGCCGTACCTGCCTCTTCACATGATAATGTTTTTCAGTGTAAAGCAACATAAAGTAAGGGGAAGTGGTGACTTATAATGTGAAAATAGAATGTAAAATCAGCACTAAAATCCCGAGAGGAAATCAACTAAAAATATATTTTTAAAAACCAGCAACGAGGAGTCGTGAATCTCTGACCCCGGCACATGGTACATTTGGCGGCCTGGTCCGGCACATGCACCACGTTTCACAGATTACTGCTGAAGCGCTCTGATTCTGACTCACACACAGCTCCAATACAGGATGCAAAGTCACTGTGCTCTGATTAATCTCAGTATAATCTCTGTCCAGCCATTCAGTCTCAGCTCTGCAGCTGGTGGGAGGACGCTGTGTGTGTGTGTACAGGGTTTGGCGAGTTAACTATATGTCCATTGGCTACATCAACTAACATGGCTTTTTCTTTACAAAGGGAAGCATACAAGCACAAAAAGATACACTCTGTCCCCCCAAAACCTGCTGGACACTCGCTTTAGCAAACATGTTAATACAATACAGCACGTTCTGTTTCCTCCCACCCTCATTACTGTCCTCTCATGAGCCAAATTAGGCATTAGACTGAGCGCATGATGCTGCAGCTTCCTGAAAGCAAAGCCTCCTCTTCTCTTTTGTTCCCAACATCATCTTCCTTTCTCCATTACTTCCTCCTCTCATCTATTCCTGCTCTCTGCTACGCTCCATCCCCTCTCTGTATCGTGTCTCCTCCCGCTTTCTTACTTTCTGTTCCACACACCATGTCCTCTTCACATAAATGCGTCATCTACAATATAGAGCACATGCTGTGTCATTCTATTTTGCTTTTAGCAATGCTAACGATAGGTTATAGGTTATTCTACTGTGAAATTGTGTGCAGACATTCATAGTCCTCAAAGGATGAACCCTTCTTACATCAGGGGGATATTTTTATTTTTAGTGAAATATCTTATAACTGCCATGAAATGAATCCATCATCTATGTTTTTTGTGAACTTTGGTTATCTTCTGATGGTCCAAATTTGTATTTGTATAAATTGGTTATCAATCAAAGTGCAGCCGCAACTGTACTCTGTGCTTACTGATCATTTGCATTGATTACAATGCTGATGATGTTTACGCAGATATGACAACCAGTCCCATACATATTAGAAATAGCTTTTGTCTAAAGGTTGAGAAAGTCTACAGCTCATGACAATGTAACCATGCTGAAATTAAGCAGGTGTAATGTTTACTGTGTTCACCATCTTTGTTTAGCATGTTAGCATTCTAAATGAGGTAATTAGCTCTAAACACAAAGTAAATCTGAGGGTGATGGGAATGTTATTATCTTTGTATTTGACAAGTATTGGACCAATTTTGACCTGATGATGGCGTTGACAAATGTCAACCTCATGGTGTTGCTTGAGTAAAGGTCAGGGGATCATCAAAGTCATGAGGACTGAGTCAACAGGCACCGTGGTTATGTGTATACAATGTTATTGCAGTCAATCCTTGTGATATTTCAGCAAAAGCCATAAACGTCAACCTTATGATGGGGCTAAAAGAAAAGTCAGAGGATCACCAAAGACACTGTGATTCATCCTCTGAGGACCACGCATGTCAATTTCAAGAGCTGTGCTGCTAGTATGGCTGAAAATATATAGATTATTTCTTTAGAAGCTAACTTTTGACATCTTTGCTCACTAAATATAATATCATCAACTCTAAAAATTACAATCTATCACCTTCATCACACAAATAATAGATGTACTACTGCCACACACATCTCCTCTCCCAACCTGATATACGTATGTTGCCCATTACCTTTATTCTGACATAACCCTGACAACATTTGGTCTTAAACTTTTCTCTATCTAACAATTTGTTGATTTATTTTTAATGCAATGTGCCAGACAGCCTCACGGAGCAGCTAGATTGGTTGTACAGCGGTTTTGTCCTGTCTTGTGTTATTTTTAAAATATCATTATATGGTTTAATTGAAACAAAATGAAAAAGTCTTGAATGAAAACGTGATTGGCTTGGGTGACTTGGCTCATGACCTGTGTCTGGTCTATGACCTATGACCCTGAATAAATGCACCACACATCACAGACAATACCTTCACAAGGTCTCTGGGGATCAATATCTGCAAATTACGTGGCGTCGCCCCTTCATTATATCCACAACACCTCGGCAGTTACAACAAAAGCCAATAATCAACATGGTGAATGGGTTTCCAGACGAGTGTATGTGAAGATTTCTGGGTTATAGATTTAATACATGTGACCTGAAGTGTGTTTGTGTTGAATTTAGTCTCATCAATGTCCGAGCCATTTCCAGGCATTAATCGTGTTTTAATTCCTGTTTTTTGTTTAGTTTTGTTCCTTCTGTTTTGCTTCTTGTTCTCAAGACTCTCTTCTCTCTCTAATCTCAATGAGACTGCCAAATTAAATTAGGATTAAATAAATCAAATGAAAAAGGAAACATTAACTGTGGAATAATCATTTAACAAAAAACCTAATGGTATTATTATATAATATTACTGAACTTTGGGCATATAAATGGTCAATACCTTTCAAATTTTAAGGGGAAATATGCAGAATACTAAAGTACCAAAGCGCATTCTTCTCATTCATCATGTCTGATAAGACAAACCTTTACCCATCACTTAATTACAGGTCCTAGGAATTACCCTTTTCCAGCCCTAAGCCATCGACCGTCTCTCCTGCAGTGGTTGATGCCCAGAATATATAATATGCCAGTCCTGAATAAAACATCAACCATGGCCTGAATACTGATGTTGGGAGAGAGGTAGGATAAGAAATAAGGGAGTGGAAAAGAGCAGAGAGAAACCATGCACAGTGACAAACCACAGCTCACTTTCTATAGACAAACCAAAACCACTAAAGCGACCATCGCTGTCAAAACGAGAATGACTGAATCTGGAGGACACCAATGTTTCCTTCACTCAGAACATCTTCGGTCAATCACAGATTTTAACCTGGCTAAACATTGTTCATTCACATTTCCTCTACATGAGGACATGAGTGCTGTTGTTGAAAATGCATCTGACCACAGGACTAGCCAAGAATAGGACTGGTGTCCGTCAGTCAATAACCTCCAGATCAGAGCTGACGTCAGAACGCTGAGAACTCCACAGTCCAGTTTTTAACCCTCTGGCTACTGCATGTGCATGAGCACATGTTGTTGTCATGCTCGTTAAAGGATTTATGAGGTATACAGGTAATTAACAAGAGCATTTGTGAGAGGTGAGGTGATAGGGGTGACATTTTACATTCACACTTGTCAAAACAGTGTCACTGCTGCTGAGGATTGGTGAAAGACTTCCCTATTTGAAACCTTCGGGGAGGGAGCAGCCTTCAGAAGCTAGGATCCAATAGCTGAGAAAAATATACCGTTTGCACATGTCAGAGGGCTAACAGAAATGTATGGCTGCTTAGCAAGCCCAAGCGAAGGACCGCAGAGTGTCCTGATGGAGACATATCAGAGTCAGGGCTCTACTGTGGTGAGGGAAAAACTTGTTTTTAAGCTGGAAGTCAAATAACAAGCAAGAGTGAAAGAAAAAGAGTCACTGTGAGGGAAGGAAATAAATCACGATAAAAAGATGGGAGGTACATTGCTGCAGGGGACTGTACTGCTGGACTGGATCCAGGGCAGCATCACTTTTGCTGCATTGCTGATCCACAGTTGGCCAAAACCTGGAAGCACTGGGTCGGTTGGGACGAGTGCATTCAGCTCTCAAGTGATCATTTCAACAATGAGTCTCCGTCCTCTGACTCCTGAGAAAATAACAGACATGACACACCACACAGCATCTACACTTGATACTCAGCCCAGGACCCCTCAAAGTCACGCCCATGTTGGTCAATTCTAAACCTCATGATTTACATCCAATGCCAAGATTCAGTGCCACTGCAACATACGTAGTGAGGCACGAAGTGAGGGTGGAGAGGTCGGGGGGTGGAGGGGTGTTTAGTGCGTTCGACTTTCACGTACCGGAGATTGCATCATGTCACAAACCTGAAATTAACATTTGCCTTTATATTAACAATAACCTGGAAACTAAGTACGAACTAAGTTGCCTGTTGAACTCTGAGGTACTTGCACTTTACTCTCTTTGAAACCAACATGGTGAATGGGTTACCATTAACATCACGAAGATTCTCAATTTACAAAGAAATTAATTCAGAACAAATTTGAATAATTTCCAAGAAAAATGCCAAACATATTCTTGTTTTAGCTTCTCAAAAAAATAGCTTTTTTTCATAGATTGAACTAAACTGAATATTTTGGGAACTGACTATGTTAATTCAAAGAGCTCTGGGGGATTTTGATGGGCATTTTTCATTTTTTTTTTTAGACAAATAGATTAATTGCAAAAATATTTGGTGAAAGCAATCATTAGTTGCAGCCTACCGGGAATTATGAGTAAAAAAATAAACTGGCATAGTACCAATATCAACTGATAAAATGTAGTTTCTCCTAAAGCTTCCAAGAACGTAAATCCCGGCAGATCGAGCGTCCTCCACACTTCCTCCTGTTTGACTTGGCCGAGTCCTTCCTCCTGCTCTCGCCTCCAGTATCTCGTCTTGAATTCTCCCTTTATCTCTCTGCCGCTCCCCATTACCGCTCAAGGCCGCTTTCGATCTACTTCTCTTTCCCCTTTCTTTTCTTCTCTTATCCCTCTTTCCTTGCACTGCTCTCTTTGCCCGTCCCGATCCATCTGTTATCTCCCAGCTGGAACTGTTCTACTGCAGTAGGCCCAAGTGAGGATCCAGGCTGGATGAGTCACCCACTCACAATCTGCTGCCCTAAAGCCCTGCAGGCGTCAGTCACATCCAAAGACCCTATTGCTGTCCACGGGCACACACGGATGTACAACTATGCACACTCATATGCACGCGTGCACATACCCTTTTCTGAGGAAAGTCAAGCCGGAAATGCCTCTATCTACACTCATACATGAAGAATTCACTTTAAATGGACCACGAAATTCCTTAATTAATTGCCTTTAAGCAACAGACTAAAACAAGACTGTTTCCAATTGCCAAATCATAATGCTGGACACAATACAATGAGAGTAAGACGCGTAGTACTCATTAGTATTCAGCACACACACTGGGAAACCTCCAGTCGAACAAGGGCTGACTACAAAATAAAGGATTACTGCTCTGTTACCCACTGTAAGAAATATACAACATCCAAATGTGATCGCCGTTTCTTACCTAAAAAGGAGCCAGACAGATTCATCATGCACTGTAGCTACTGTGCCTTGACTGATCATTTTGTTTACATACAGAGCACTACATTACATAACACTTCATGCTGTTTCCACAGCGGCACAGCAATGGTGTCTTGGCCAGGTTTTTAGATTTTTCTCGGTCTCATGTTGAAATTCATTTCTCAAACATAAAGGGGGGGGGGACATCGCTACCTTGGAGTTCACCATGGGATGTGTCTTTCCAGTCTGCAGATGTTCATTTCTAATTTGGGCTGCCAGTAAATTCCCATGAGTATTTCATTTCGAATTTTAAACACCAAGTATCTAAATTTGGAAAGACATGTACATGGTGTTAACTCAAATCTGGTGTTACTGATGATATACTGAATCAGTTGTACTGACATCCTAAATTCATCACCGCGATTAGATTAAATTAATTCATTTCATGACTATGATTATTATGTTAGAAAGATTCCATTACCTTTGACATTGACAAGAAGCAAAGCAACCATTTTATCTGGAAAAGCTGCAAGACCAACCCCCCCCCCCCAAAGACTCTTCTTTTTGTTTCCCTCATCTCACTCTGGCACACTTTCTCTAGCTTTCTTGCCGTCCTCTTCATCTCCCTCATGCAGTTTCTATTTAATGAACATATTTTTGTCTTCCTGCTGGCAGCACACACTCACCGTACAGAGATAAAGTATTCTCTCTGCAACCTTAAGACAAATATAAAAAAAACAGTTTTTTAAACTGGAGTTTGATTGAAATGTAACAACAAGCAGAACTGTAAAAGACCCACAATGCAGTTTACTCTCTTTCTCCATTCGTTGAGGATATAACAGCCCTGAAAAATAAACTTCACCACATTAACACTTTCGCACGCATACGTGACTCTGTCCATGGGAACAGCGCCATCATGAAAGTAGCATCTGCTCAACGCATGACTCATTTGACTCTGAGGGGAAGTTGACTTGTGACGTAAAAAGCCAGCAATCGTCACCTTTATAGAAATATGCCAGACTGAAAGATTGTGTCTTAGCTTAAAATGATGAGGAGAGTATAAGGTGTCATTTTTTATAGCAGGCTGATGTTATTTTGAAAGTACAAATAGTCTCATGGTATTCAAATCTATTAGAGTGTATGAAGAAGTATATTTATAACACAATCCACAGTAAGAATGCGTAGTGGATAGCTGGATAAACAAATAAATATTTTTTTAAAAGCCAATTTGTAGTGGACCTGCTGGGGTTTCCCCTTCATGCCCCGTGCTTCCATTCTTGTTAAAATGGCCCCCGTGATTAATGCTACACTATGAGCCTGGATGTCCTTGGGTGAGCGAGAGAGAGAGAGAGAGAGAGAGAGAGAGAGAGAGAGATGTCTTCCATCGGAGAAAAGTGTGATTGTGTGAAATAAATTACTTTATTTTACCATTAAATACATAATAAATTATGTATTTAATTTCTTAAGAAGGTGACGCTGAGGTTGTGTGAGCATGTGTGTGTGTGTGTGTTAATCTCATAAAACTCCTGTCACTCCATGGCATTCAGCCTTTTATGGGCCGTTTGTCTTTACAAAGTCTATAATGAAGAAATGCTGCAAGACCCCATGCACAAAAATGAGGATTTTCCATTTCTCACAAAGCAGATGCTGTACCCTTAATGCCAGACAGAGCCACGCAGCTAATTAGCAATTAAGTGATGCATGGGGCTATAAGGTCAATTTAGCATTTAAGGATGTGCAATCTGCTCCAATCTACAAATAAACCAGTTGACATTATCGCATGTCAGCTCCGCTTATTTATTTGAATGTTTTATGTTGAAATGTTAAGCACCAATGGTCAACCTATACAATATCAATATATTTGATTAATAATATTGTGAATTTTAAATTTTCTCCATAACCCCCACCCCTAGTCTGTTATGTATTATATTTCAATTTCATAGCATCTCTAAAGCTAACAAATTAGCATGTCATATCTTGCCTGTTTAGTCCATACAGAAACCACAGTGTAAAAATGACAAGTTTTTTTAGTGCGAGATAATTTCTTGGCTTGGCCCAGTTTTAACCAGCAGAGACTCCACGATACTGGTCCCAACCAAGACATAGTCCAGCACATAGCCACCCCATGAAACAGGTTTTGTTACCTTTAGACAGAACCAGACTAGCTGTTCCCCCTGTTTCCAGTCTTCATGCTATCTTTAGTGGCATCGATCTTCTCATCTAAATCTCGGCAAGAAATCAAATAATCATATTCACAAAAAATTCAAACTATTCCATTTATGCTGATAACTATTCTGCCAAACTCCTGTCTGATTCTTTTTAGATCCCTGATCCCATCCCTTAATCCCTCTGACCTCCTCCTCATGTGTTGGGGTGGGAGCACTGCTATGGTCTGGTTGGAGGATGTGTGTGTAAGTAGCCAGATTGCTGGGTTGCTGCCTTGGCGAGTCTGGGCCTGGATTACAGGGCTATGGCACGGAAACAGAGGGGTTGATAGGAGCCTTCTGCCACTGGGAGTCTGGGACGATGACTCTCTATGTGTGTGTGTGTGTGTGTGTGTGTGTGTGTGTGTGTGTGTGTGTTGGGGGTGTGTGTAATGCTGAGGAACAGCCAACAGGAGACTACAGAGACAGCTATCTCTGAGCCTCGAGCTGCCTGAAACGCATTGGGGGTAAAACTGTAATGAAGACTGAAAAAATATATACAAATTCAGGCGCATTTCCTGCATATTTACACATTCAACCACGCGTCTTTATGCATGCACACTCAGAGCCACATAACTGTATGCATATTTACAGATATAAACGCTCTGACGCACACTCGCCTCTCACACACAAGCATTTGAGGCTGTAAAGGAACATCTGCAGGGAGAGACGGGGCTCTGATAGGTGACAATACACTCAGACAGAATTAACACAATCGGAGCATCTAATGTCCTGTGTGAGCTGCTGTCTGCTTCCAATCTGATCAAATCAGCTTTAAAACCGAGAAGAACACAAGCTTTTCCAATTGTTCTTTTTATTCAATATTATGAAACTCTCAGATACCATTTTATTCTGATCTGCAAGTGCCGCTCTTCAAGAGTAACAACATCCCTGTGTCTGGCTTTAATCATCATCACAAGCCTCTCAAATGTCAATATGACATTAGCAAAGATATAAATAACTAATGGCAGCATAAATGGACTAAAGATACAACACCATACCCCCCAGTGTAATGCCATATTAGATCCCAGCTGTTAAATGTGTAAATTAACTTCTGTTCTCACAAACTGCTGCATTGGTCTCAGTTCTTCAGGTCCAACATGTAATTAATAGAGATTCAATATCTGCAGACGCCGACCTTCAAGATATACGCTATTGAGAATTATAAAAATGAGGAATGAAGCCAACTGGGAGCTGAAACTAAAGGCCAATTTGGAGAGTGGGTGAACTGGAGAACAAGGACAGGCTCAAGCAGCCTGTGTGTGTGTGTGTGTGTGTGTGTGTGTGTGTGTGTGTGTGTGTGTGTGTGTGTGCGTGTGTGTGTGACTCAACCAGGCTCCGGGTGTCCTGCTGTGTGAGGCCTGAAGCTGACTCTCAGTGTTACTGTGACTCACCACTAGAAAAAAAACTTCCTCAAACACTCCCAGCTATCACTGGAAATAAACTCAACTCAAAGCCCTGGAGTTAGAGGAAGGCTGCGGGGACAGATCAGTCTTGGACCATCAAGATCCCAGAGGTGACCTGTGGTGACCTGCGGCCACGACTCTGATGGCCTCCAATGTTACTGAGAGTCCAAAATAACTAAGGGATGGATCGAGGAAGCCGGTGAGTAACCTTGAACTGGTCTCATGCATTAGGCCTATACGTCTAGAAATATCACGTGATTCAGCATTAGAAATGGAAAACTTGCTTTAATTCAGCACTGTGTCCCGCAATAAAAGATAAGTGCGTTTAGAGGGCGCCGAGGTCGTGGCGTGTCGCTGCTGGTTTGAGCGGATTTCCGCCAAGGCGCACTTAACGATTGCATAACATGGTGCGCGTCGGAGTTCCCCCTGTGGTTGGCTGAGAGAGAAACACCGATTTAAACCGCCCTTCGTTTGGGGCAACAACTTGCGCATCAGTGCGAGCGGCTGCCATGAGCTGCAGCTCTGGTGCTTTTTTTCTGTGCGGAATGTCATCTGAAGGGTACCGAGAGGAGCTGACATCCCCGACATCACTCATCCTCATCCTCATCACATCGTCGTGCCACCTGCCTCCCAGACGGCCAAACAGAAACAGGCCCGAATGAATGAATGTCTTCGGCGTTATGCATCAAATAACCTCGGTGAATTACAACGGCGAATGCAGTGCAAAACACGAGTAGCTTAATAAATTATTCCACTGGTGCAATGCTGCACCACCTTTTCGCGTGGATTTCAGCACCGGGAAAGCAATGAGTAAGTGATTTAGAGGTAACAGATGGAGAACGATTACAGCAGCCGTGTGCAATACGAGTGCAACACGAGCTGTTAAATTGAGACAAATCTCGACTATCCAAACGCCACGCCACTGTTGTTGTTTTTAACAATAACACACTCCCCAACATGACGATGTGAGGAGATCTGGCGTGCAGGGCGTCGCGTGCCTCTTACCTGAGTGGCTTTGTGGAATTGCTTCTTCAGCCCCGCTACAGACATGGTTGCTGCACGGTGGTTCTAGCTGGAAGTAAATTATGGACTTGATGCTGCAGGTTCGTGAGGGAGGAAAATCTCGGCCCTAATTGTATCTGGTGAT
Organism: Anarhichas minor; assembly: GCF_050575085.1. Lineage (NCBI taxonomy): Eukaryota > Metazoa > Chordata > Actinopteri > Perciformes > Anarhichadidae > Anarhichas > Anarhichas minor. The sequence goes on along the minus strand of NW_027466460.1, from coordinate 9,030,517 downwards.
GATCTTGCAACCGTGGCTAACCCCCGTCTACGCTGGTCTTCGGCAGAGGGATCTCCTGTGGGGAAAGGGGCTGACTAAAGTCCCGGTCAGGCTATTGGACGTCAGACCCACATGTCTTAAAAAACGGCGCTGACGTCGGAGCCAGCTCCTCTTAAAGCGGCCGCCTCCTCACCACGGCTGAGTATGTAGCAGGAGGCTGAGCTGTTTCTAATCTAAACGGGTTTAGTAGATGGACGAGGACAAACTTGGGGAGGGCGACATATCTTTAGACCGGTGCTGGACTGTAACCGAGTACATTTACTCAAGTACTGTGCTTACAAAGTCGAGGTGCATGTAGCCTACATGAGTATTTCCATTTTATGCAATTGAATACTGATGACTAAAGATACTCCACTACATCTCAGAGTTTAGAGCTATGGCCTCTCTACTCCACTTCATTTATCTTACAGCTTTAGTTACTTTTCAGATTGCCATTTTTTAAATACCCTTCCCGAAAACAATGTAACTACAAATTTCGTGATTTTGGATTCTTCTGATAAACTGAAGGACTAAGTGTTCCTTTGTGTTGAGAAAAATAAGCAACATAATTAAAACCTTTCTTGGATTAGCTGGGAAATGCGTTGAGCTGAACAGAGGGCTATTTTTTCTTATATGAAAAGTTGACTTTTTAGATATACAGTGATGTGAAAAAGTATTTGCCCCCTTCCTGATTTTTGTTTTTTATTTGTCACACTTAAATGATTCAGATCATCAAACACATTTTAATATTAGACAAAGATAACCCGAGTAAATACAAAATGCAGTTTTTAAATAATGATTTCATTTATTAAGGGAACAAAGCTATCCAAACCTACCTGGCCCTATGTGAAAAAAGAATTGCCCCCTCCTTGATAAATCATGAATGAACTGTGATTAACCACATTTTTTTGGAAAGCTGAGTTCAATTTCACCAGCCACACCCAGGCCTGATTACTGCCGGGACTGTTGAATCAAGAAATCACTTAAATAGAACCTGTCTGACAAAGTGTAGTAGGCTAAAAGATCTCAAAAAGCAACACATCATGCTGCGATCTAAAGAAGTTCAAGAACAGATGAGAAACAAAGTAATTGACATGTAGCCGTCTGGAAAGGGTTGCAAAGCCATTTCCAAGGCTTTGGGACTCCAGCGAACCACGGTGAGAGCCATTATCCACAAATGGAGAAGACTTGGAACAGTGGTGGACTGACAAGTCAAAAGTTGAACTTTTTGGAAGGTGTGCGTCCCGTTACATCCGGCGTAAAACTAACACAGCATTTCATAAAAACAACATCATACCAACAGTCAAAGATGGTAGTGTGATGGTCTGGGGCTTTGCAGCTTCAGGACCTGGACGACTCGCCATAATTGATGGAACCATGAATTCTGCTCTCTACCAGAAAATCCTGAAGGAGAATGTCCTGCCATCAGTTTGTGACCTGCAAGCTCAGGCGCACTTGGGTTATGCAGCAGGACAATGATCCGAAACACACCAGCAAGTCCACCTGTGAATGGCTCAAAAAAAGCAAAATGAAGGTTTTGGAGTTGCCTAGTCAAAGTCCGGATTTAAATCCGATTGAGATGCTGTGGCATGACCTTAAACAAGCCGTTTCTGCCCGAAAACCATCCAATGTGGCTGAATTAAAACAATTCTACAAAGAAGAGTGGGCCAAAATTCCTCCACAGTGATGTGAAAGACTCACTGTTATCGCAAACGCTTGATTGCAGTTGTTGCCGCCAAGGGTGGCACAACCAGTTATTAGGTTTAGGGGGCAATTACTTTTTCACATAGGGCCAAGTAGGTTTGGATAGCTTTTTTCCCTTTTAATAAATGAAATCATCATTTAAAAAACTGCATTTTGTATTTACTGGGGTTATCTTTGTCTAATACTAAAATGTGTTTGATGATCTGAATCATTTAAGTGTGACAAATATGCAAACAAATCCGGAAGGGGGCAAATACTTTTTCACATCATATGATTCTTAAACATATCCTGATCTTACAATCAAATATTGTGCAATGCTGTATATTAAACTACCCAACAGTATATAAAGTATAGTCAAAATGATCTACAATGCAACATCCAGATCCATGCAGCAGGAATATTAATCTCAAAACATCACATTTAATAGTAAAACACTTTTGGGGGGCATTTTATTACGGCATGAGTATTTTTACATTGGATAATTTAAGTACATTTTACTGATAATACTTAACACTTTTTACTTAAGTAATGTTTCTGAATGCAGGGCTTCTACTTCTATTGGAGTATTAGTAGTTGTACATCGGTAAATAATCTGAATCACTGGTTTAGACTCTATATCAGCATTGATAGATCACGTTTTTTAGTGATATGCTTTACTGCATGTTTTGTTGTCTTGATGAAGGGTTTGAAGAAGAAGTTGATGAAGACGCTTTACACTATACCATCACCTGAGAAATAAAGAGAGAAACACTTGGATATACAAATAGTTTTCGGTGCTCACACTTTTAATGAGTCAATGACTTGTAAAGAGAAACCTGACAGCTTTAACAGGCACCACTTCTCCAGCACCCTGGACAGCGCCCATCAACAGACAGACAACTTAGTAAAGTTGCTCCTATTCCATCAGTGGAACCAGCTCTACAGTACAAATAGAATAACGAATGAAAACTTATAAAAGAAAAGCAACGAGGCAACATCTGCACACTTTCACACACTAAAGTGAGCTGAGAGAAATACGAGAATATATATAAAAAAGAATACCTTCGTTTGGATGATAATTATTAAAACAACATTTGTATTTGACTGTAGCTTGAGGAAGTTTACTGAGACCCATGCTAATTACTGAATTTATGTCGATATCGAAAGTTAATTTTTGACCCTGGAAACAGCTGGAATCAGCGGTTTTCAATCTCACCACAGGGTCCATTAGATGTTCTGGAGCTTTGGATCGTATCACACGATCCTCCTCAAGAATTTGCCCAGTTGTGATGGAGTAGATGATCATATTTCTGAACACTTAAAGGACCTTGTGGTGACATTGTTTTTGTCAGCTATTGACAGCTTCCCACACTGTGGACAAAACATAACTCAAGTGTCTAACTTTCCAAATCATATGTGTGACTGAGTATACCAACACGTAAAATCATGACCATGTGCCATCTCGTGCCATCAATCAGTCAACTCAGATAGCGCCTATGGTGCGTAAAGGCACAATATGCTGCTGTTGTATCATGGCACTATGTTGGATACCTGATTTACTTCAAACGAAACTGAAGGTGAGCGTGTCGGAATTCATTCACAGATAATAGCGGATGTGGGCTTATAAGTGTCATGTAATGCGTATAGAGCTAAAAGACATTGTGTAGTAAAAAAACAACGCACATTTCTGCTAATGCACACGTTTCTAACCGCACTGTACCGGTCCGCTAGGCCCACCCAAACTCAATCCCAGTCATCATGATATAATTTGGCTGATAGGATTTAAATCCTGCACGGATCTGCGGCACTAATGCGAATAATGGCTCTGAATTAAAGTTAAGGAGTCACCTGCACACATTTATCAGCTCAGAGGCAGCCCCCTCGACGCCAGATGGCTGGTCGATTGTGGTAGGACTACTTGGCTAGACAGTCAGAGACGGATCCCATATGGTCACTGTTACAGCCCTGGAATAAGACTCGGAGTGACGATCACCAAACGGGCTATCGCGTCCTAAATACGGCCTTATCTGCGACTGTGAAATGTCCAAATAAACCAAATAGAGGCTGTATGTTTCAAAGCTGCTTCCGTGTAGGAACTTAACTCATCCAGTCGAGAGATGCAACCTTTAGGATACAGCAGAGTTGTGAAATGTTATATTTATGACCTGTCACCTCCTCCTTTCTAACATTAGTAACGCGTTTACACACAGCTCGTCTCTTGATCTCGACGCGTAATTGCAAAGCAAACACAATGTATGTACACCAGGCCAATACACTGCTGTAATTAACGCATGCAGTGTACATAATCGTCACCATTAGACCACACACTGGGTGTAAGAAATGCAAAAACACACGCAGGCTATGAACTGTGGGACCAATCCACACAAGATGTGCGTATGTTTAATATTAACAGTTAATTACACGCACACATCCTCTTTGCATCATTATCAACACTGCAAACACTGTTTGACTGCTTGATCTTACTGGGCTTTTATTCTCACAGTGTTTTTAAAAGTATGTACTCATGTAACGACCAAACTCCACCACAACGGATTATTTAAAGAGGCTGTGCTGGTTAAAGTAAGGACAAACATTTGTTATGTTAGTGGCGCCATCCTGTGGAAGAAGAAAGGAATTATCAATCTAGCCATCCATCCATCCGTCTCTCTGTCTGTCCGTTGCTCACACCAAACAAAACTTGTGCTTTTAATGAAATGTCAAAAAGGTAATCCTGAAAATGGGTTGCAAAGGCAATTCAGTCATTTACAAATCACTGATGCATATATCCATCTGACTTACTTAAGATACCACCACATGCAGAGTCTACGTCACAAACATACAAGACTTCAGGGGTCAAAAGTGAAAAACATAATCACTGAGGACGTCAAAATGATAATTATATATAAGATGTATATAATATGTATATATGTATACAAGTCCTGTTTTTATACATTATACAGCTCTGCCCAATAATTCCCAATCTATGATGCTTTGCTTCCACCTGGTGGTAGGAAATGATGCAGCAATCGAGATGTGTACGTGTGTAAGAGGGTGAAAACTGCCATTCAATCAACACATATGATTACAGTATGTTGCATGAATCAGATCAGACCAGCTCCACAGTGAAAGCTGCATACGTATATGAGGGTACATCAGATATATTGCAGGAGCACCCTGAACACCTGTTGTCTGAGTAGCTCTTGTTGGCTAACAGAGGAATTAGGAGTGATACATCAAACCGGCTGACAGTGACCTGAGTGCAGGTCTTTGCTCAGTTTTCCTGCTCGCCGGCCTCAGCGGGCAGCTCTGATAAAGTGCTTGGTCGCACGGCTCAGTGATCTGTATGTGCGTGTGTGGCCTGAAGTGAGTGTCCATTTGTCTTAACTCATGAGGCGATAAATCTCACCTGCACTGAACAGACAGATGGAGGCTGAGCTCAAAAGAAATATGAGATCGTTGCCATTAACTTTATTACACTGACCACCGGTCTCATTTTTTGTCATCATCTCTGACTGAAAGTTGGACCAGCATGAAGTTTTCTGATTAACACACTACTGACACGTTCATGTTTTATAACAGAGTGACGGTGATCTGTTTTTAACATGTATGACAGTCGTATTTGTACTTTTAAAATCTCATTTCTGCCGTATATGTTGGATTTAGAGCTGAATACCTGCTTATATTAATATTTCAATGCTAACTGATGTACATATTCCTCACTTTCGTAACCAATGATATCATAACAATATCTGTCAAACTCATGTTCCAACTTACTCACATGGGAACAAGCCCCAGAGATACTTGAACTCAGTGGTGGGCCGTCAGGGCCTGCAAGGCCTTCTCTGCTGGCCTAAACAGAATCACAAAGTTATATCTATTTTATAATTTAATAATTTTTCTTAAATACACTACATGTATTATAATTTATAAAAATATTTTTCCCATTATCTTATTTTCTCATTGCACAGCTACTGTCTTCCTCCTTGCTCTGCTTCCAGTGCAGCTTGTTTTAAGTAGAGCTTTTATCCAATCAGAGTTCACCTCTGTGTCTCTAGGTAAGAACAGAGGCCCGAGGCCTGCAGAGTCTCAAGTGAATCCCTTTGCAGTTTAAGTGAATGGGGACGATATTGTTGATTGTCATATTCTTCAACCAATCAGATCTTTAGTTTGACATGTTGGGCGTATTCTTTGACGTGCCAGAGCCTGCTAGCTGGCTTAGCCATACGTGATTGGTCAGTGAGCTAGCCTGACATGATGGGCAGTGACAATCCCAAAATCTGCTGCCTCTGTCTAGCGGACATTTTCAGCCTCAAACGCATTAAAACCTATTCAAGAAATACAACTGGGGAGGCTCGACTGTCTTCACTGGCATCCATGAATCGAGAAGGACTTCTTACTGGAACTAAAAACGCACGGATGTACTGAACAACCGTGAGATTAAACTCTTTGTTAACAAAGAAAGGAGGAAGAACAGCTAAATAGTGAACAGCAGCTCTGGTAAGTTAACTGCAGTAGCTTTAACTGCCGTAAATATGATCTATGTCATCATTTAATATGCTTGTTTATATTATATATTATTATTTATACAATTTATATGGATTTTCGTTTGGTTTTATATGTGATAGGAACTATTGTTACGTCCTATGTTGCGCGGGGGACACATTTAGCCGGTGCACAGCAACAAGACGACGCGCGAAGCGGCAGCGGTCTATATACTCCGTGCAAAGTATTAAAGTTAAAGTGTTAAAGTTAAGTTTAAGTTTTTAAGTGATCTACTTTGAAGATTCATGTGCTTTCAAGTGGACTCATTTCCCCTCTCGGTGTTGACAGACAAATAAATCCGTCAGTAACAAGAACTATGGAGTCGTGTATTTCCTGGAGGGAGTGATAGGAGAGTTACTACTCTGTTAATTTGTCTATCGTGTCGTTTTCATGATATGGGTAATATTGTTCCCTCTGATATGAATACTATTTGAATGGCCCGTGCTCTTGAGTGTGTGGCGGAATGCATGTTTTAGCTGAATTGATTTTGACTCATTGTTCGTTAATGCCGCCGCATCCCGTCATGCCGGTATTCATGTATCTGCACTCATAGTGTATTTGTAGGTGTTGAGCTTCATTTTTACGAGTGCAGGCCCAGGTATAAAATGCACGGCCCGCCACTGGTGTACACTGACTGTGCCTCAAAATGGGTGCACAGGGAAGTAACCAGGTTCCTCCACCTGAAGGGCCTAATGTCATTTTCATGAAGAACAAGTATGGTGAAGCGAGTTGTCAGCATTTGAATGAATGGGTTAATGAATGTGGGTTTCCTCAATGAGGATCATTTAACAGATCAGATTAAAAAAGTTACGGAAATGATAGAAAGTCACAATAGAAGTTTGAAAATGTGGAAGGATGAATCTGAAAGTAGGGAAAGAAAGAAACTGTGTAAAAAGATGTCTAAAGTAGATAAACCAAATGAGAAAGAGGCAGATAAAGCTTCTCGGATATCTTCTTCTCTCTATCCCTCACTGCACAGGGTGGATCCTGAACTCGACGCATGTCCTCCCCCACCTCCACCATATGTGGCCCCTCCACCCGGTCAAGCAGCACAACAAGGCCCACCCACACCAAGACAGCCTGACTTCGACCCATCTCCAACCAGCAACCTCACGAGCACGATCTCCTCCGTCGCCAACCTCATGCAGCAGGCCGCAAACGCCTTGTCCCAACAAGGCAGCCCAGACAAGTCACATGAGGACCTGGGACGCAACTGGAGACGCAGTGAGAGGTTCCCACAACCACTCATGTGACACCAGAAGTGGACAAGGACCAAGAACAGACGAGGAAAGACTTGAACTCTCATTCCCGATGGTCCAAGTGGCAGGTCCAAATGGAGCAATGATGGTCCACAGACCCTGGACTGACAGAGACATGACCGACACACTGGCACATCTGCCAGACCCCCTGTTTGTAAAATCTCTTTCAGAACGTTGACGTAAATTGGCATTACCTATATCGTGGATCCGGCGATCCGAAGACAAATGATGGTGGGACCTGATTTTAAAAGGGAGCACAGTTTGAAGACCACGAGATGACCAGCTTTGTAAAGTCAGGTAGGTCCAAAGTCACCTACCTTCACACCTACATGCACATATAACCACTTGAACCTGTGTAAAGTTAGTATGTGTTTGTATGGAGGCGTGGGTTCAAATCTCACTTCTGACCGCCAGTGATTTTAATTCACTGCCGCTGTTATTCTATAAGCTGCCTCTGAACAGCAGATCAACCACTATACTAATTGATTCACAATTTTATGTATATATATATATATACACACAGTATATGATACCTAATTTTTTAAATGTACGTATGTAAACACATACATGTATAAATAAACACAGTAATAAATAAATACATGAAATATACAAATAAATAAATAGAGATACAAGGATCTGACTTTGTCTGTCCTTATACCGATAATGAAACCTGGGTTTTGTGTATCGGCCGATACCGAGTACCGATCTGATACCAGTGTTATTACTTAACTGTATGCCTCACTGTGTGGAAGTTCCTATGATCATTATTTTATGTCTAAGGCAAAATCAGGCTTGACTTAAACATTGCTTTCCTAACTTTGAAAAACAAAATTAGACAAATAAATACATCGATAGAAATGTACTGAATTGTTATTTATTTAAATATTGGTATCCAATACCGGATCTGCATGTCGTCACCGATAGCTGATTTGGCTATTTGAGTCAGTTTTGGACTGATATCAGAAATATTTTTCGGTATCGATGCATCTGAATAAATAAATAATATTAACGATAATTAATACTATACAAGTGTTGGCGCTCTGTGCAGCAGCGTGGGCGGGGCTTCAGGTCTCAGTTCATGATGTCGTCAGCGGGTCTTTACAGCCCTCTGCTCACTGCTGCTGGATGCTGGATATATTAACCTTTCTAATGCATTTCCTTGCCATAAAACCTTGAATTGCAGCTGTTTTTGAAAGGTGCTGTAACATTAAATGAACCTTCTTGCCTTAAGTTCTCAAGCCACTTTAGACTCGTACTAAACCAGCAAAATGTTGCAGAAAGTAATGTTCAGGTGTTTTTAATTGAATTATTCTCTTTAGATGACCAACAGACTATAGACACTATATTTGGGCCAACATGTCAAATCAGTTGAGCCAACTTACTGTATATCTTCAGGCTGTTGGGTGCAAATTAGAACTCATCAGTGATTGTCCCTGAATTTACACATCAAAATGTATTTTTACACATTAAAATATTAAACATGACCGTAGTACAACTTAGAATTTTCAACGATTTACAAGCATGACATAATTAAAACACACATTCAATTACATTTTTTTTATTTTTTATTTTTATTTATTTATTTTTTTTGTATAGCCCAAAATCACGAATTAAAAATTTGCCTCAGAGGGTTTTACAATCTGTACACGTAGGACATCCTCTGTCCCAGAACCCTCGCATCGAAACAGGAAAAACTCCCCCAAAAACCCCTTTAACGGGGAGAAAAGAGGAAGAAACCTGTGGGAAAGCAACAGAGGAGGGATCCCTCTCCCAGGATGGACAGAAGTGCAATGATGTCGTGTATACAGAATGAACCCTAGGGGTGTGGGGGCGGGGTAGGGGTGAGGGGGGGTAGGGTAGGGGGGGTAGGGTAGGGGGGGTAGGGGGGGCGTGGGGTTATTTACTGCAAGGGTACTTCTACTTTTGGTACTTTTTTTTTAAACTTTTTTTTTAAATTTTTGTATAGTCACGAATTACAAATTTGCCTCAGAGGGGTTATTTACTGCATCCACTAATTACTTGTAAGTGATTTAAGTTTGGGAACTTACTTGGCAAGCAGTTAACATACAAACAGTGGTTCTTAACCCTAGCTCCAGATCCTTAATTCCGGTCAAGGATCTGGAGCCAGGGTTAGGAACCACTGTTTGTATATTTACCGTTTGTCAAGTAAGGACTTACTGTTTGCCAAGTAAGTCAGTTAACATACAAACAGTGGTTCTTAACCCTAGCTCCAGATCCTTAATTCCGGTCAAGGATCTGGAGCCAGGGTTAAGAACCACTGTTTGTATATTAACTGTTTGCCAAACTCACTTACAAGTAATTAGTGGAGGAAAAATTATTCAGATCCTTCACTACAGTAAAAGTACTAATACCATACTGATGAAACAATCCACGATGAGTAAAAGTTCTGCATTCGAAACCTTAGTCTAGTATGTTATAATCAACAAGATGTGCTTAAGAGTACCAAAAGTAGAAGTACCCGTGCAGTAAAATGTACCCTGTCAGTGTTTTACTGTCTGATGTTTTGACAGTAGGGAGCCGGGCATTAGAAGAGTTTGAACCATTTTTTCTTCTTCTTCTGCTTGTTGGTGATCTGGCTCTGAAGATCTTTTTCGATGGCCTGAAGATCTTCGATGGCCTGAAGATCTTCGGTGGCCTGAAGGAGGGAAGACTTCTCCTGCTGCCAAAGAAGACGCTCAGTTTCTAACAGATCTTCTGTTTTTTTCTGGGCTGCTTTGATCCTGTTTATCTCCGTTCTTTGCTCCTTCAACTGGTCTTGGGACGCCCGGTTTCTTTTCAACATCTGCATAGCTTCCTCCTCCAATGTTTGAAGAGTAGCTATGTTCTTCAGCTGGGCATGATCGAGGTCCCTGCAGGTTTTTTCCAGGTGTGCATTGTGGGATTCCAGTTCCAGAAAATTGAGATGCTCAGCTTCTAACTGATCTTCAGTCTTTTTCAGAACTGCCAAGATCTTGCTGGTCTCTGCTCTCTGTTCGTCCAGCTGGCCTTCATGGG
>NW_027466460.1:8820000-9015000 GCF_050575085.1 Anarhichas minor | reverse complement strand
GATTAAAGGAGGATGGGGAGAAAAGGGTGAGTGTTTGATAGTCACGTTAAATACCTTAAAGGTTGAATATCTTACAGGTAGACATTAAACATCCTTTAACCTAAGACGAAGAATCCGTAAGGAGACTGGAAAGAAAAAGATTAGACTTTGAATCTGTAAGGATAAATGTGTCTAGTAACGGCTTAACTTTGATTGTGCCCTAAACAAATCCAAAGACTCACGGTGACGACTAAAGTATAAGTGTACACTCGGTCACTTGGGAGAGCAACTTTCTCCCAACCGTATGAAGCACATATTTTCAGCTGAGGTCCAATGAGGTATATGATTTTTCGTGGGGAGGCTGAGCAGAGTGACAATCACGATTATTGGGTTCCACACTTCACACAGGTACACTACTCATGTCTGTCAATCAATAAGCACGGATCATGCAGGACATTGACAAGGCATGTAAATCAAGACAGCAAAACTAAATTCAAAGTTCTACCAACAACAGCTTTTTTTTTTTATTCTATCTTGTCCACGGAGCACAGTGTTACTAACAACGTCCTAATATTCCTGGTTGAGGTCAACAGTTCTCCTCCACCATGAGTGCCCTACCCGAGTCGCCAGAACCTCTTTCAGGCCAGCCATCAATCAGGGGCGTAAATATAGACATTGCAGGCAGTGCGGCTAAACTGGGGGTGTTTAGATGGGGGCCAGGGCCATAAACAGAGCGGGACCTCTAACAATGTGTCAGACAGAAAATGGGCCCTTAGTGTTCAAAGAAAAACGTTTGCTATATATCTCTGTCATTCATTCAGTAGCAATCCATGAAAAAACCTTAAAAAAAAATGAATCATTTCTTAGTTTCTTTGGTATATAAAAAAAAAAGCATATACAGATATGCAATGAGGATTATTGGGTAATATTGATGTCAAGTTTCTATTTGATCATGTGAGGAGACGGTACGATATACGGTACCTAGTTTAGGCGCAAAATCTGTCAAGACTGACAAGCTGAGCACATCTGCAAGCCGAGCAGGCAGTCATGCCTTTGAAACATAAAAGCGTCGGTAAAAAAAAGCGCGTGTGAGCTTCATAACTATTAACTAGTGTGCACTAGGGCCCATTATAATATTGTGCACTGAAGTCCGTCGTAACAACCCTACGCCGCTGCCATCCAGTTCCAACCCTCACGTATGATCATGAGCTCTCTGGGCAGTCAGGCACCAGACGTACAAGCCACGTTTGCAGGGTGACTGGGATCACGCTCAGGAGGTGAGGTCAGAAATCAAGAATGCTCTTTGTAGCCGTTTTCTGGGGTCAACCAACTGTGAGGAGACAGAACACCCTAATTCATTGTTTACTTTAATTTGCTACGGTCCCTTTAAATGCTCTTGCACTCACAGTCAATTGTATAAATTGTCTGCATCTGTGAACTAGACACATTTTGAATGACATCTTCCTGCTTGTTTCTGTTCACCTTTGAGGCAACAACCCTCAAGAAACTGAACTTTCACTCCTTTAAATGATCTATAAAACCTTAACAAATTGTCATGTTTGTACCTCATCATGCATGAACACCCGTACAAGTTGCGTCCACAAAAGCTGCCGTTGTATCTGTGAGGAAAATGTGTGCGTGGGTGCAGATGGAAAACACAGGATGGGCTGGGAGAGCAGACCCGGGGTCATTTGTCACACATATGCCAGTCGTGTCACTGGAGACAAACCACTAACACACACCAGGCCATGGTCATGTGTTCATGTGTTTCGTAATGCCTACCAATCCCCCATGCCATCCCACTCCACTCAAACATGCTAATGTACCTGTGCTCTGCTCTAATTGGTCCCAGTGATGCTCGCCCTGCTCCACCTGTGTTCATGGGAAGCCTCCAGTCAGTCCTGCAGTCAGGCCCCCGCCACTGTGTGCGAGCGTGCAGTGCTAATATTATGCAAACAAACACTTCTTTGTTGTTTGGCACTCTTTGCACCGACCCGCCACTGTGGAAGAACGGGAGAAGGTAAGTAAAGGGAAAAGGAGAAAGGAATAAGGGGTGGGTGAATGGGGAGGGGGGGGGGCTTGAATTCATTAGTGTGATTACCTGAGGTGTGCTACTTTACAGGGGGTAATCTGCCAGCCCGCTTCATACCCTCCAAACTTCAGCCAGTCCGCTAATGAGCGCTTGGAAAAGTTAGTCAAGGTGGAGAGGTGCTTTGAGGAGCTATACACCGCAGACTACGGTGTTATTATATATGCTGGAGCAATAAACAAAGGATGCTCTCTATTCTATAACAGCTATGAAGACTGATACTGTTTATTTTGATTCTGAATGCACAAAACAAAACGGTCGTGTGGATAGCGTGCCAGTTGGTGAACTCAGAGCCTCACAAAAAAAATATCCCCCCCGCTTCGAAGCTTGGCATATTTGAAAGCATGAAATCTCTGATAACAATAAAGTACACCCAAGAATGACAGTTTGACTGAACTGTGATATTAGGCGACGCATCTTCTACACCGTTTGAGACAACATCCCAGATTAGTCACAAGGACACCAGAGGGTTCAGCTCGTGGCATCCAAAGAGTCGCTTCTCTCTGAGGTGATGTTGCTGGACTGTAGCTTCCCTTCTACGCCGTGAGAGAATGTGGATTAGAGATCAGATCAACCCCTCTCCCATTCTTTTTTTCCTCTCTTTTTCCCTCTCCCCAGGAGCTCAGGCCATGGCTTTAGAGAGACAGCTGCCATGAGCAAGGCTTAGGACAGTCCACGGGGACGGAGAAAGTGTGAGTGTCAAAGAACAAGAAAAGTGCAGGAACAGCTTGGTTACGATGGACAAGACAAAGAGGTGAGAGGGAGGGGAGAGGAATCCAAAAAAGGAAGCCAGAGGAGATATATAATATATATATATATATATATGTATATAGATCCTGTAACTTTCCCCTTCCTCTTGCCCTATGCCTCTGCTTTATCACACAGCATCAAAACATAGCTCTAGTCCCCTGAGTGGCTGGCCTTTTTATCTGCTCCCTAGCTTCCCACGGCGGGCCGCATCCACCCATAATCTGCTGCCGTTTCATGTCTGCAGTGCTGTAGAGGAGGATAAGGGACTTGTTGAAGTGAAGATCAATGAGGTTGTATACATAGCATATGTGCATCAGGAGAGTGTGATCCCTTTTTTCTTTTTAAGGTGGCATCTGATATAATGAAAAAGAAAACTATACATGGACGCATTGAGGAGTCGTACCGTTTTCTGTGATCTAAAAGTTGAAAAAATAATAATTAGGCTCTTGACTAAGATAAATACAGAAGCGCGCTGAGATTTCTGTCATAAACTCAGCATCTACCTTTTGTTTCCCAACCTCCTCCCTGTGGATCAAACACGAAGGATAGACACAATGAAACCAGTAAACATGTTGCATTATACATTTGTCAAGAACACATTTGGCTGTATGTCACAAGTACCTTGTTATTTAAGACAGTGCCAAGTGTCTGCGCGTGTGAAATCAAAGCAGACTGGTACATTGGCAGCAATAGTTGGGTGTGAAACTGTGTCAGTGAAGTAAGGGAGATCACCAGAGGCTGTTTTCTACTCACTCCACAGCTGGTTGACGAGCTCTTGCGAGGACTAATTGTGCATCAGTTGGAGGCTGCAGAAATTCTCGGTTTGTGCTTTGACTGTTCTTTGTACTGTGGGCTTCCCGCCTTCCCACCCAAGTGGCACGCACTCACACCAGACTGAGGGAACTTAAAAGTACCACAGAGAAGCCTTGGGACACAAACACACACACACACAAATCATCGATCGACCCCAAAGTCAACCCGTGACCCTGACCTCCTCTACCCCTCCAGGAACAATCGCCCGCAGGAATCCGTGGAAAGAAAAAAAAAAAATACAAGAAAGTTGGATTTGAAAAGAAGTCGGGGCGAGAGAAAGAGATAAAGACGGAGAGAAAAACATGACACCAAGTTGATTGTGTTGGAATGAATAAAAGGGGAAGGAAGGAAAACTTTGCATTTGGAACTACTGATCAAAGTAATTCCCACAGGAAAGCTCTCTTAATGAGAGCTGTACGAGAAAGGAAGGGTGGAAGACAAGGAGTGTGAAAGAGAAGAAAAGAAGGGAACGGCCCGCCATTCCTACACAGAAAATAAAGAGATGAATCATATACGGCGCCGAGTGGAAGACATGGTGTGTGTGTGTGTGTGTGTGTTGGGAGGGGGGTTGTTTGAAGGGTGTTTTCAAGATCGTTTTAACGTCTTCACTGAGGGAGCGTCAGAGGCAAGGCCAGGTTAATTAAACCCAAGGGAGTACCAACTGAGGGGGCCCACATTTGAATATGTCATAGAAATAGCACGAGTGTGTCAGCCGAGGCCGGGGCTCGGCGAGCAAACATGTTGACTATGCATTACACGCTAAAAGGAAGAGAGAGAATTAGAGAGAGTCAGACAGCAAAGGGCGGGGGGCTCCGACATAATTTGCGTGGCACCGATGCTTTGCTCTTTTATACCCACTGCGCCACCGGATTTCTGAGTTATTAATGTTTGTCATTAGCTGCATTACCCTGGAGGACAGTGACTGGGGGAAAAAAACTGCAGAAATTTATATGGGACAAATATTGACAATAGCTGGCTCCTGGGTATTGGAGAGGAAGAAAAGATGCAAACTATGTTAATGAATGGTAATTAACCACAAGGGTTTGTCTCTCCTGGATCCTAGCTAAATTGGTCCCCGAGTTGCAGCGAGAGACAGTCCCGGCCTAATCCTTTATTATAAAAAGATAAAGGAAAACGACATCATTAGCATATATTTGAGAAGGGAGGGGGGATTAAAAAGTGGAATTATTTCTTTTTAATTCCTTAACGGAGGATTCTTCACACCATTGTTAATTATACATAACAAAAAGAAAGGGGGAATGTGATGAAGAGGAAAACAAAAGCTAGGAGAGGTATAGAAGGAGTAAAAAAAAAAAAAAAAGCATGACTCGAAGGGAGGTGTGTGTGGTCTCTTGTGTAGGATGCCAACTCAAGGACAGAGGAGACCAGGATTATAGTTTAATATTCAAAATGAATAATACGAGCGGGAGGAAAAGGGAACCAGATAAAAGGGGGTTGGAGGTAGTTATGTCAAGGATGTAACCACTCCTCTAAAACACCCCTGTACTGTGTGTGTGTGTGCTCATGTGGACCCTTGTTAATGATGTCAACAGCAGGGGTCACATGTTACAGACAGGAACCATGCCAACAGTCAGCTGTCAATCATGAGAGAGGTGTGAGAACCCTGCTGTCCACCAGAGCACCCTCAGTTACCATCGCACACTGACTGACAGTCCTTTGAACTGCTGGGAAAATAAAAGACACCATTTAGAAATACGACCATGAAATTCAATAATGCAGTCTTTGAAGGCAAAAAGAAGAGAAATGGGTTTTTATTTTGAAATTAAGAATAGCTTTACAGCAGAAATCATTGATATTTAACATAATTAACTACGAAATTATCAACAAATAATCCACCAACAGATCATTTCCTTCAGTGCATTTGCTGAATAGAATTCAGGGGGCTTCAATCATTGCACATGTTCTCTGAGAGCAGTGTGGTATCGGGTCTGATGAATGGATCCAACCTTACAGTGAATATTCTGCTCTGTGCTGCACTCTTGACTTTCTCAAAGTGTTGACTTGGCATTGCTAGGTCAAGTCCCTGCACCCTAAGGTCCTTCAGGTGCCAAATAAATTAGGTGGAGAGGAAAAAGAGGGCAAAAAAAATGATCTAACTTAAACATTAACGTAAGCATTTGCCTTATCACCCCAGGTTGAGAGTGGCTGCGCTGTAAATTAGCTTGGCGCTAAAGGGGCCCTGTCTGATAGACAGTGCACTGAGCGCTAACACAGATGTCGAGGGCTCATTTACAAAAGCCAGGCTGCTGAGTTGAGCCAGTGGACCAGAGTGAGTCGACAGCGCTTTTCTTACAAATATTGGTTCTGCTACCCCGGCTCAGCTTGGCTCAGCCCAGCTCCCACTGAGTAAGAACCGGGGAGGGAGAGAAGAAGGGAGGGAGGAAAAAGAAGAGGATGACAGTTTTCCCAGCCTCAGCCCAGGGAGTCAGGCTTTTTCGCTGACTGGTGTTACGAGCGTGGCCAGCTCTTCTGTCAGCACTTTCCTCTCCTTCATCTTCACGCGCACAGCCTCCATTAGCTGGCCGGCAGAGGGGATCTGCAGGGGAGGGAAAGGATAGAAAAAAAGGGTGTGGGGGCGGTGGTGGTGGTAGGGGTTAGAGAAAATGGGGAAAACACACAAATGCACCACTATTAAAAAAAAATAAAATAAAAAAAAAAGAGCCAGATTTTTGACACCTGGCAGCTTTTCAGAGAGCCTTTGTGCTGTTTTGTGAAACAACAGAAGCTCAGATGGGGCCTGAGGACTTGTGAAACTTTTGAGGGACCGTCCATGTAGAGTGTTTTGACAAAGCAATTCACAAAACAGGCTACACAGCAGAAGCTTCAACACCTAATCCCACACTTTACTTGTTTTCTAAGATTCCATCCTCAATCAGTGGTACAGTAATGTACGATTCTTAAGTATTAAAGCATGGGTTCACATTTTTTCAAGTCTGTCTTAAAGCAACACTCGCTTGCTCATATGTACATCTAAACAGTTGTTGTTTGACAAAATCCAGAGTTGTAGTTCTGTGCAAAAATGCATTCCAAAGTGTTGTAAATAGTAATGTTTTAGGGAAGACGCATATGTTTGGATGTACTTAGCATACGTATGGATAAATGAGACTTGGATTATACTGCACGAGTTGTGTGAGAGCTTGTATACGGATGTTTTGACATAGTTTTGCTGTTGTTAAAAGGTGGCTCCCATTTATTTCAGTTCATCGAGACTTTTCTCGTTTTGATTCTTCGTTCACCGCGGAGACCTGCGAGAAAAATAGATATTTAAAATAAATGGCCAGTTTGAGGTTGAAGTATTCGTTTAAGGAAGAAACAATAGGGGACATTTTGTACAACAATGGCTATAACGTTGGATCCTCACTCGATTTAACAAACCTCATACGAGCGTCAGCTACATGTGAGAATTGATTTTGCATTGAAAAAGGTCTGTGGGTTTTGTCCCTCATCTTACATTGTAATGGTGTCGGAAGAGGATCTCTTCTTGACCAATATGGTCAGATTACGGCGTCCAAAACATCTTTCAATGTACATGCGGGCGTGTGAGTAGTGTTTTGTGACAGACTTGAAAAATTATAAACTATCCTTTAAGCAAAAGGAAAATGGCAAACATTCCCCCTTTTTTTGGTGGGCTGACGACACACTCCTCTCTCTCTCTCTCTCTCTCTCTCTCTCCCCAGAGGGATAAGTTAATCAAGGCATGATTAAAACATCAAGATCATCACCGGGGACATTTACAGCATTGTTGTGTTGTTATCGGACTGTGTTTATGCTGCGAATGTGAGAGGATGGGAACTGACTACATGTGTTTGGCTGGCTGCTCCTCTGAGTTCTGGCTAATTCAGTTTTTCCTCTGAATCAACACAAGGATTTTATGGTCATTAGGGCACCTGATCAAAGGCAGGCATTCATACTGTATCACACATAAATATTCACTTCAACTTATGAGCAGCCTTTTACAAGCGCCCTTTTCATGCAAGGGAGACAAATTCATTCCCTAAGCAATTTTCTAAGTCACATGGCGTGAGATGAGATGTGGACTGGCCAAGCTGAAAAATAGTGACTTCCATATCATAAAATCTTGAACTTTTTATCTCTAAAAAGAGAATGTGAAAACATAAGCTTATTGAACCATACACAGAGAGAGCAGGCGGACACAAGTCTGAATTGCTGGAACAAACTTCACTGAATAACATCTGCATCTGGGAATACAAGGTATTGTTGCTTTGAAGTGATTAACACACACGCATATTGGAATTAGGTCTGCAGCTGACATGTTTTAAGGACATTTGAAACTATCGTCTTATCAATTTCCAACGCGTCTGGAGAGTAAGAACTTCAGAAACTAAAACACACGCAGTCCCCATGCCCCTTGACACATCTCTCCTCTTCATTAAAGGTAACAGGAGCAGGGAACACGAGGTCCTGTGTGCACACACACACACACACACACACACGTGTGCAGTGGGGAGTCAGTTCCAACAGCACTGGATGCATCAAACACACAGCGCTATTCCTCAGGGAACCACTACGCTGAAGTAACTGCTGAGACATCTCCCTCTGCCTCTGTCCTTCAGGGAGAATTCACTCTCCCTGTCTCATGCACACATTCACATCGACACACACACACATATGTGCACACTTTTCTAATCAGCTAATTGCACTTAGAGCCACTAACTATGCAAACAAACTAACTAAAATAGAGACACAGCCGCACCACAAGGCTCTATGGGACAGCAAAGAGGGAGACTGGATCATTAAAAGTACTGATATGGGAATATGGGTAAACAAGACTAACAGGTAAACATGATCTAGATAAACCAAATGGAGTGAAATTTAAGTCTGAAACAGATTAAACCCCATCTACTTTTAATCCCCTCATTCATATAAACTGGGCAAGTTTTTATGTCAGTCAGAGACGATGAAGACACAAGGGAAAGAGAGAGAGCCGGGGATGTTGCAGTTACCCACATATAGATGCGACGGCATCCACATCTTTATAAACCTTCATTAAAGTTGATCAAAGTACACTGAGAGAACTCTTCTTCTGTCTCTTGGTTGATAAACTATTCTGTTGGGTTTGAAAAATACCTCTCGTTCAGATTCGTCTCCCTGTTGGTGTGTGACTTACGTCAGCAGATTTTGGCACAAGCGCTCACACACACACACACACACACACACACACACACACACACACACACACACACACACACACACACACACACACACACACACACGGGCTCACACACACACGGGCTCACGGACAGGACAAGCGGGAGGACCATCCTTTAAATCCATCTAACAGCCACATTTGCTGGGGACCGGTACCCTGCAGGATGGTTGGGGGTAAGCCGTGATGCAGCTGCTCCACTGGATCCCCTGGGCTGCTTAAGGCAGTGTTAGGAACTGGCGCTAATGTTATGCTACAGTTGATTTAGCTGGGCCCCTGTCCCCTTTGGCGGAGCTAGCCAACACCAGCGCTAAGCAACGCAGCCGCTGCTTTGCAAGAGGCCCTGTCCCCTATGGCAACACTAAAAAAAAAAGCTACTGTAGCATTAAGCCATGCTAACTCACATCATTACTATTCAACAGGCCCTGCAGAGCAGACCTTTTGTCTAGGTGTGATTCCATGAACATGTTTCAGAAGTGAACTGACATTTAAAGCCACTGACACTGACAAGTGTGTGTGTGTGTGTGTGTGTATGAAGACAAGAACAAGAGCTGCAAGCAAAAGGTGTTTTTAGGAGCCAATTAAATGACATTGCTATTCTATAGCCTGGGGCACACCTCAAGGCAAGGAGCAGCTCAAAGTTGCAGCACTCCAGTGACCATTGTCTGGTAGCGGCATTACACACGTCAACTTTTTCTTCTTCTTAAAAGATCGATCATCCCAGCTCTTTTGTCTTCTCCCCCAGAACGGGTTAGCGCAATTACTTCCAAGGGCCCAATTTGTGAGTAGATGTTGAAAGATTGTGTCAGGCTGCTGGATATCTAAATGAGTCCAAATGTAGGAGGGGGGGGGGGGGGGGGGGGGGGGTAACGATGTAAGGGGGTACTGCATTCATACTTCTGCATGCGATCAGCATGTGACTACCAAGTGGTCTTTCTCAGCTCTTCACTAGTTTGCCACCGTATCAATAGAAATGTGACAGCCGTGTATAATAAGGCAGAAATAAGTGACGTCTGGCTCCTTCAAATGTCCTAAAGGAGTGACCTGTAGGGAGCGCATATACCTGACAGTGTATATTTTACTGTAACACACTGTACATTTGATAATAACCATAAAAACTTAGGTTTAGGATTTAACTGGTGTGACAGGAGCATTATCACAGTGGTGATGGATTCTTGGTATAAATCTTTGTCCCTGGCTGGTGAGCCGTCTCCAATCTAGGCCACTACTCAAGGTAAGGGAGTAGTTACAGTAGTTTTATTCCAGTGAAAAAAAAAAAAAACAGCTCTTTGATCTTTGATCTTCTCACTTTTGTTTGAAAATCAAATTTATCAAACGGGGGAATAACAACAACAACAGCATGATAAATAGATTAAAAAAAAAAAAAAGCCCAAGCACAAAGGCACCGTACTGAAAAGTCTTGCATTTGATTATCTCTGATAATGAATATGTCACATTTGCAAAAAGGGGCTCAGGTAAGGAAACCACTAAAGCACCGGCAAGCCTATTCTCTCCCTCTCCTTCGTAATTACCTACCCCTGCAGCGGAGCAGATCCCACTCTTTTCTCCCCTTAAGGTCACTAGAGACTGATATGAAAGGGAATTGGACACTTGGGGCCACAAATACCGTAATTAAAAAAATCTCTCCTTTTCTTGATACGTTGTTTGGAAACATCATTTCAGTGTGCAACATGCATTTGTTAGGGATCTGACCTAAATACACCCAAGATTAAACACAGGAAAGCACCGGGTCTTTGTTTCAGGTTCCTACTCATTAGGTGTGAAAATGAGATGATTCCGGCACGATTGGGGTGTAAATATAGAAAGGTGATATCCATACGAAACACAAGCAATCTTTAGGTGGATTCAGCAATCAAGAACACACCCGTGATTAACAGTATGGCTCATTGGCCGAGGTAATGTACTGGGGAAGCAGTTACAATCAACAAAAGTGGCTGTGCCTGCAGCAAACTGTCACATATAAAACAAGAAGGTGCTAAGAATTGTTGTTTGCTCACTGACATAAGGGAATTTAACACATCTAGTCATCTATTCAATGAGGAAATGTCGACTTTCATCATTAACTCTCTTCCTGTAGTAACATAAAGAGTGAAAGTCCACTACGCTCCGAAGGACGACCCCTCGGGTACAATCAGACCAGCAGTAACCTTAAAGCTCCGAAATAGCATCATGACTCAAGAATAACAGAGATTATTCACCCGGCCTATTTTAATTCATCTCCTGAAATGTGCTATTTGATATTTTCTAGCTTGCCTGGTTAAGTAATCGCCCCAAACAGATTAATAGCTAAGAAGCAGCGGCAGAAGGCTGCTTCTGCTGTTTCTATTTCTGTGAAATGCATAGTTGAACTTAACGAGTCACAGTGTGCTCTGGTATTAGCAAAGTCCCCTCCAGGGATCCCTCCCCCCTTAATCCCCGCCACTGTTCCAGTGACATATTTACAGTACAAAGGCTCGTCGCGAGTCCCCTACACACACATACAAACACACTCACAGAGACAGAAAAAGGCTGGCTGATTTAATTAGCTCAGTCATTAAATAAGGCTTAATTAGAGTCACTTTCCTTCAGAGAGAAGTGGGGGACTCAGAGCTGGTCCTTGTCATTACAGAGGCATAATGAGCCACACAACACAACGCACTACCCATCACCCTCACAGCATCGCAACAATAGAAAACTTTCCCACTGCATTAGCACCGTAAGGCATGGAGCCTTTGAAATATTTAATGCTGAGGTTTAATGATGTAATACCCGAGGGAACCACCCCAATGATGAGAGGCTCTGACAAGAGGTGACATGAATAAAGTCTGTTATTTGAATTTAGATAAATGATGCCATTAACAGCACAGCAATAAGCAGCAGCAACCCCTCCCCAAAGTTCAATAAGGTTTTTGAAATTACAGGAAAATGTTCAGCCCTGTAGTCCATCCATAAACGTCTTTGATGTTTTATAACAAGTCCAGTCCAGATGGGTCTGGCCTGTCTCTACTACTGTCTTAATGTAATGTTCACCTGCTTGTTATAGTTCGGAGGCTGATAAGAAGTGATGCTTGTACGTCTCCCTCGGGTGTGATTGTGAAGTAAATATTAGCAGGCCCTCAGCGCCACCCCAAACCACTGTCCTCTCATAAAGAAAGCAACAGAGTCAATGACTTTTTAAATGTTATTATGCTGTCATGAGGCTTGAGATGGGTACGTGTGTGTGTACAAAATGAGTCTGAAAAATGATCTGGAGGGAACGTGTGTGTGTGTGTGTTTGCATGCATGTGCACACGCTTGCATGCACATGCTCCTCCTGTTCATTATTGGCCAGCAGCAGAAGCCAGTCATTTCCCTGTCTTCATAAAGACTTGGCCCATTAAATTCTACCTCCAGTCAATAATTAGGACTCCACAAATAAACCAAAGGCAATTAAATCAATGCTTCCCCGGGCCGGTGCCTGGACCCCATGGCCCACATGGACACTCCATCTTCTCTGCTGGCCTTATTCATGGTGGGTTGCGGTGGAGCCATACAGTACACCCCCTGGCCTGCTCATGATTATTAGATAGCGCCGTCCCTCGATCCTGACTATGGAGCGCCGCTTATGGTGGCTCTCCACTGAGAGGCGTAGGTTTTGATTTCATTAACTCACCAGAAGAGGTGAGAGACGAGGAAATGAATGCAATGTTTCATTTGCCACTGCTTCAGCATGAAGGGAGCAGTAATTCAAAGCACACACGCACACACACACACACACACACACACACAGTTTGCCAATGTGTTGTGGATGTCTCTCTTTCTTGTTACGATGACATGTGGCAGTGCACAACAGCGATGGCGAGCAACAGCCCACACACAGAGACACACATACATACCACTCTTCAGCTCGTTCAAATCTGAACACACACACACACACACACACACACACACACACACACACACACACACGCACGCAGAGTGAGTGATGGGTTTGCTATTGACAGGGCCACTGAGATAATAAAGTGCTGTCCCACTGGCAGCTCCATTAGGCACTGACAGTGAGAAGATGAGGCTGTCGTGAGAGCGCACATGCACACACGAATACGTACACATTGTCAGACATACACGCCGATGGACACATCCTCATCCTCCTTCAGTGACAGCCAGCCAGTTAAGGACATGGATCTCTCTCTCTCTCATCTTTGCTTTCACTGGGTCTATTTCTGTCTCTGTGTCTTTTTAACCGAAGAAGTGTGTGTGTGTGTGTGTGTGAGTGCAGCTCGGGGGTGAGATCATATCACTATTAGGGGAGTGTGTTATTAGTGTCACAGGAAGGGTGACAGGCCAGGCCATTCCACTTCACAGATGTTCTGCTTGGTGAGCCTTTCATAGGCTATGACAGAGAGTAGAGAGGCAAACGTGGGTACAGTATGAGAGTTCTTGAAGTATATTCCCTCACTACGAAAACGCTCGCTTCTCAGCATCAGCGGACATGTGTAGTTCAGGCACGTTATCGTAGGGGTCTTCAAAGCTTCAAATTAGGAGATCTACCTTAGTCAACCCACAGACAGGCACTAAGAGCGTCTTCATAGAGCCCTTCGCCCGGTCTCTTAGTATGTGAGATATCACACCAGCCTGTCAGAAAAAAGACGGAAAAAAACGAGAGACACATGCAGATACAGAGTCTGTTGTCCCTCTTGACACGACGGCATGCTTTTAAAAACCAGAAGAGATAGAGAGAAGATGAAAAATGTAAAATAAATAAATGAACAAAAAAACAGAACAAGATGGACTTGAAAGGGGATAGAAAAAGTCTGTTGCAGGGGGGGGGGGATGACTGCGGTGGTCCCAGCGGTCCCCACAGAGACCTAGGGGCGAGTCTCAGCCTTGTCATACTCCACTCTTCTCCTCCACATCAGCTCCTCCACTCCCTCCCCCTTCCACCACCCCTGTTCTGCCCACGGAAAACGTCGATAGCAGGCTGCT
Organism: Anarhichas minor; assembly: GCF_050575085.1. Lineage (NCBI taxonomy): Eukaryota > Metazoa > Chordata > Actinopteri > Perciformes > Anarhichadidae > Anarhichas > Anarhichas minor. Next base: position 9,001,216 of record NW_027466460.1, on the reverse strand, counting down.
GGTGCCGAGGTCTCTGGTGGACACTAGCTCATTCTCCCGGCATCGACAGGCCCGCCAAATCAATATTTAGTTCCCCACTAACAAGCTGCCTCGGGGTCTGAGCCAGAGAGAGAGAGAGAGAGCGAGGGAGAGAGCGAGAGAGAGAGAGCGAGAGAGAGAGAGCGAGAGCAATGCAGGACAGTGGAGGATGGCAGAGAGAGAGAGAACAGGGACTGAGAGCTGTCCAGCTAGAAGGGAAAAACATGGATTCAGTAGAGTGTTGTGTGTGTGTGTGTGTGTGTGTGTTAGTGTGGGAGGGGGAGAGGAAGGTGGGAAGGTCAGGAGAAGATCTGGGGAACAAGAGAACAGTGTCTGGTGTGTGTCGTGGTGCGGAGGCGACGCATGAGTGCCTTCGGCAGTCGCTGACAAGAACACAGACAAGACACACATACACACAGTCGACACTCTCAATCATACACATATCACAGCGAGCAGACGTTGACAGCACTCGAGTAAAGCTCCAGCAGAGCACTCACAGATGAGTGGCTGTGCACACAAAGACACACGCACACACACGCACACACACACACACACACGAAGACACAACGAGAGGATGTAGTTGCTGTTCTTTGTTTTATCTTTTGCAACATTGCCTTTTTTTTGGTCAGAGCCTGGAGCAGGACACATTGGTGTGGGAATGAAACATTTATTATCCATTTACTGTTTTGGGGTGAAACTGGTGCCCAAAATGTTTTAAACTGAAGACCGACAAAGCAACACATCTGCAATGTTGGGCTAAAATAACATCCAAAAAAGTATGGAAATGCTTCATTCAATCCTTAATTGGAAATTAAACTTAAAATTAATTATTTTTAAACTAAATCATCAAACAAAAAAAGTCGATGTATCACAAAATATCTCATTTTAGAGTATTGATCTGTAAAACATAAAACTTGACCATGGTAACAATAACTACTTCTAAAGGAGCTGTATTTAAAATGAACATAATATAGCAGCAAACATCTATTAGCTATGCATAGATAGAGAGGAGTTATGTCTACCTGAGCAGAGAATGAAGTTGCTCTCCCTCTGTGTGTGTGCTGTTATCCAAGCGTCTCTTTGCTTTGTTATGCGCATGCTTTCAGTGCATGTTAGTACACGTGAGCGGGCCCCACTGGTTAGCTCACGGCTGCCGATCTGCACTGCTCTTAACCAGTTACAGCTGATAATGCCGCCCTGACCCACAGCGTCATCTCGGAAGTGTAGCCCTTAGCCTTTAGGATAGCTAACACTGCTAGCTCTGTCAGCTGTAGTTTGCGCTGTTAGCACTGTTAGCTATGACTCCGCCGGCTTGCCGTTGACATGTTGAGAGCCATAGAGAGGCAATCGAAAAGCTCCCAATCTCGGATCTTACATCTTTTAAAAACATACTTTATAGTTTATTAAGATATACATCTTAACATCTGACTATTTGTAAAACAATCAAGAAAAACTACCAACGAAAAAATAATAATAGAAAATAATTTATAAATTTAACAAATAATTAATTTGCCCTTCGACCATTTTAACTGTCACTGATACTGAATGAGTAAAAGAGAAAATCATGAAATAGTGGTGGAGTGATAAGCTAACTATTGTCCTTTTTACTTATATAAAGCAAATACGATTATATTATAGTTTCTTTGCACATTTTTGAGAATTTGTTGATTTTGATACTTTTTCTGCTTCATTTCAATTCATTCTTGTAACTTTTTGCCAGTTTTATGTTACCCTTTGACACAATAGTTGTACAAATCTACACCTCGACAAAGAGCTTTGCTAATTTGTGTATCCGCCCCTTGATTCGGATCTGCTCTATTTAATGGGTTCTTCCATGGGCCATGCTACACCCTTTTACCAAGTTTCATGAAAATCAAGTTAGTAGTTGTCCCGTAATCTTGCAAACAAATAAACTGAACCGAAAAATAATGAAGGGAGGCAGCTAATATCTAGTGTGTGTGCAGGAATGAGTAACTTGTGTGATCCTGACCTTCTGCTGGAGGATGTGGTTGAGGTGGTCCAGCCACTCCTGGTCTCTTGAACTCTCTGAACGGGGCTCTGCTGCCTGCAAACACAACACCAAATAAAAACCATTCAGTGACAGGATGGAGACTGAAAAATGCACGTAAAATCATGCCAACTTTGAGGGAGAATACCTGCAATAAATCCTAGAGCTTTGTACATGGATCAAATGTAATATTTCAAGTGAGTCAGACAAGAGTCACTTGACGTTTCTAGAGAGAACCTGCTGCTGTATCTTTAGATAGGCCTCCGTGAGTCTCCTGCTTAAGAGCAAAATTGTAGCATCACACCAGCAAGGACCTTGAAGAAGCTCTCTGGGGACTCAGTGGCAAGGTACGCCGGAATACGTTTGCATGCTACTCATGTATAAAGACCTAACAGAGTGGTAGCCTTGTTACTGCTAATGAACAGAAAGAAGAGCGACGGCCTGGCCATGTACACCTCAGCACTAATGCGTTACCTCTTCACTTCAAACCGCAGGTGTAGCTGCTGGAAATGATGTGACGAGCCTTGTACTGCCTCACAGGGAAGCGGGGAGGGCAGGAGGGGGGGGGAGTGTGTGTGTGGCAGAATCTGAAAGTCCCTGCTCTTGCAGACTGCCTGACCTAACAGGCAGGTCCTGTGAAGTCTGGGACGGCAAGGGCTGTCCAATGCCAAAAGTCCACAAAGGGGGCTCATGCAGATTTATGTGAACTTTGATCGGGTGCTGGCCTCACCAGAGTGCGCTCTGAATATCACCCACTATTCACAGCAATAGTAATGCGAGTCAGACAGGCAAATGTTGACTCTCATCTAACAAACAATTTTATTTTTAGGACCTTTCAGCTGAGAAAATGACTAGCAATGTTAATGCTGAGCTTTTCAAAGTCATGGGAAGTGCTACAGCGCCTATTAATTATTATATTATCTCTGTTATTTCATCTAAAGCAACTCATGACACAAATGTCTCCAATGTGAAGAAAACTCAGCCCCATAAAAAGGAAATATAAAATCCATCTTCCTATCTATTTTCACTATCTTGTGTATGTGACGCTCATCTGTCTTGTTTTTACTGTACAAACACAATAAAGTTGTTTTTTTAAACTTTTATACCACATAAAGCAATGTACCCTTTCTCATGAACAAAACTCAAAACAATGCACAAAGATACGCAGTGGCCAGGCTGGAACTGTTAGGATGTGGGCATTGGTTTTATCCATGGCAATTAGTGAGGTCTGGAGGGTTGACATTTGGATTAAGGATGTCTTTCTCCCTGGTGTCCCCCAGCTTCCTGGTACCCTCTATTGTGTTATCCTTGGTAGCAGCAGTTGGTCTAGGCTCATTTCAGTGGATGCCTAATTGTGCCTGGTGCTCTGAGTAACTGAGAAAGTAGGTAGTGATCGGGGGGTGGGGGAGTGTGTGGTTATGATAGCGAGAGAGAAAAAGAGGGTGAGAGAGGGCGCCCTTCTTGCGACTACCGCCTTCAAGCCTCCCGCAGGGATGAACGCAGTGTGTGAAACAGTGCATGTGCTTGAGAGTGAGTGTGCTAGCCCACCCTTGGTAGATATATAACAAAGCACTGACCCTCCATCAAACATTAGGTGCAAAACAAACTGGCCTGGCAATTACAGCCTTATTACATCTGGATCATTAACTCCACAACAAGTTGCCAGGGGAGCCTGGAGCTGCTCGGCCCTCTCTGGTCCTCTGTTACACGCTATGGAATGGACAGAGGCAAATAACAGTGTGCAGCGCAATACATGTGTGTAAGCACGTGTGGAGCGCTTATGTTCGAGCACACTTAAGATGCCTTCTTTGCATCTGTATACACACACATCACATTGATTTTGTGGGTTTGCATATGTGCGTAAGGGAGCAGCTGTACGTTTCTGTATGACTCTTAAAAAAGCTTTGAAAATCAATTATTAAATTAAAAAATACAAATTCCACATTCCCATGAAATAGCTGAAAACACTTTCAGTGTTATGATGTCTATAAATACAGAACCAGCTACACAAATAGCCCCGACACAACTGCATTTCAACACCTCAGGGACAAATCGACAAATCAAGGACAGAAAATATAGTTTGCAGCATTTGGAAAAGATGACGGTCATAACACGAAAGTTCTCCAAAAGTATAACCACAACAAGGAATAATTCCTAAAGGAACATTTTGATATGCATTATATTCAAAAATACATTGATTTCAAAACCAAGCACCAGTGCACTTCAATGTTAAAAAACTTCTGCTAACATTGTTGGCAAGCCAAATCTGCAGAATTAAATAAAAATAGCTGTGTTGGCAATGGAGTGTTCTCATTTAAAAGTAAAAATGAAGACTGAAACCAAACCCCATTAAGCCCTGGGTTGTAATTCAGCACACTGGTAGCACAAAACCAAGTGAATAAATGAATACACTTGGTATGTGTGGGACTTGTTGAAGACTGCTGGGAAATCCTGATAACCTCATGTCTCGTGACGTCCTCAAGTCCAAAAGAAATACGTACAATCTACAAGGCTTGTGCAAAAGCTCCTCGCATTTCTTTGACTGAGGGGGGAAGATATCACAGTTCTGAAACAAGTTCATGAAACTTCAACTCAGTGCCAAACTTTCAAATTGTGAAGAGTTTGTCGACCATATTTCATGTTTTAAACACTCACAAGTAGAGAAGCATCGTGTGCACAGCTTAAGCTTAGTTAAGTTCAGACTGGTTTAAGTACGGTGCACTGAATCTCTATAGACACACACTTCCATACAGATATGTTTAATGTGTCCAGAGAGTTTCAATTAGTGCACATAGGAAATAACCAACATTTCTCAATGACACTCACCTTAACACACATCTGTACAGACACATACCACTTTTCTCATGATCTATTACCAACATTCAAAGTCCCACTCAGTCACACGCCTAAACTATTAACCTCACTGTGACGAAAAAACGTACAATTCTCTGGTGGCTGTGTGCCTTCTGTGATTTATGAATTAGGGATGCACCGATCTGACTTTCTCAGTCCCGATAGCGATACCTGGGCTCTGGGGATTGCCTGATACTGAGTACCGATCCGATAGCAGTATTTAATTGATAAACTGTAAGCCTCACAGTGACTGGGATCATTTTTCATCACGTTTTACTTAAACATCACTTTCTGAACTCTGTCAAACACAATATAACAAAAGAATACATAGATATAAATGTATGGAATTGTTATTTATTAAAATAACAGTATCTGATACCAGACCGCACCATTGTCATGATACTCAAGACACGATATCAGTATTGCTATCGATGCATCTCTATTATGAATGTTCAATTAACAGAACAGGAAGAACACATCCTTCATGTTAGGGCACCAAGCAGCACGCCATTAACCACCATTACTGCGAGAGAGAAAACAAGTGGTGTAGGGAGTGTTTTCACACGCAGATGTTTCAGCTCCGATGAGGGGGACTTTTTGTCAGTTGAGAAACTGTTCCCTGTCATCTCCTGGGTGGAGCTGGGCTGCAAAGGGCTAAAATTGGTTTCAAGTGTGAGTAAGTGCCTGGAGCGCCCTCTCTCATCTTGTGATGGATGGGAGGAAGTCCCCGGGGGTGGGTGGTTGATTGTAACATGGTACTGCTAATTGATGACAAAGCTGGGTTTGATCTATGGTAGAGTTGGGAAAAAAAAAGTGTGAAACTCTTGACTTTTGCAAGCAGCCGACCGTCAATAGCAAGGATTTTCAGTTCAATGAAAAGAGTTGTACTTACTCAACTTGTGCTGTATTAAATCTTACATCAAGTTGATAGGTGCTGCAGGTGTTGAGAGGTCGGGAGCAAGAACACCAGCTATAAACACGAAGCCACATCCTCCTCTGTTGCACTGCAACTTACTTCCCAACTTATTAGTACATGTCTTTGGTGTGTTTGAGGCTTTGGAGCTCTGACTGAGCTGCATTATTTGACGCATCGCTGTGAGAATGCGTTGGTGTGGCCTTTACAGTGTTCGACCTTGCTAACTTTGCCGTGATCCATCTACCCGTCAATAAGAGACGGTGAGACAGAAGCAGAGACCTCAAGCATTCTGTCCATCACCGGGCCCTCGTCAAAAGATAGTTGCCCCCGGGGCCTTACAACCCTTTTGGTGGAAACCCTGCACCTGATACCAGATGATGGCCACAGTGACTGTAGCACCTCATTTAGTCTCAATTAACGAAAGAAGATACCCAAAGCTACGAGCTGATATTGATGATGCAATGTCTTTCCCAGTCTTCTGGTGCAATCACGAAGCCGAACACCGTGAAAACTTTTCGCATGTTTTACAGTACAGGAAATCTATTCTAGGTATGTTGAGTGCTCTGGGCATAATCTAGACCTGATACAGCGTTTATATGAAATGTTGACCCACTGTCCCTTGGCCTTACCTGGTCAGTGTCCATTATGTCCGCAAGATCATTCTCTGACATGTTGAGGATGGAGGCAGCGATGGACTTGGCTTTGATCATGGACTTGGCTGAGAGGCCCTTTGCTACCACAGCATTGGCCTGCCTCAACCTCCTCCTCTTCATCAACTGCTGCTTGACCTCTTGAACGTCTAAAAGTATTTCACTGGCCAGGGCCTGAAGGGGGAGGAGAAGAAGGAATAAAAAAATAAAAAAAGGAGAGAGATGATGAAATGGATATAGAAAAACAAGAGGGATAGTTCTGGCTGGTCGATGAATAAATGAAATTGATCAAGCATGCGCCAGAGAGGCCTGGTACATTATGGAGGAATATTGAGTTTGACACACTCAGATTCTCTTCAGTTTCGCCTCACGCTCCCTTGCAGGAATGTGGACCTGAGGGTTTGTTGCCCTGTCGATTGAAAGCTGAGGGAACACAGCTTTGATACCAAATGTACCCCAAGTTTTGCTAAAATCTCCAAAGACAGAGAATCATGCACCAGAGAGAGAGAGAGAGAGAGAGAGAGAGAGAGAGAGAGAGAGAGAGACAGTGCGCTACTGAAAATACAGCCATTCATTTATTTATTTGCTTTCTGAATGTCTCTCCGTACAACAGGGCAGCATAACACTGTTAATAATTAAGCTACGAGGGGCCGTTTCAAATGGTGCCCGAGTGAATGGCAAGCGAGACGAGGAAGGCCTGGGATGGCACAGTTGTCGGGCACTAAATGGGAGTTTGCTCTAAATACAGAGAGACAATTAAATGTTAAAACTGCCACTGTACACGAGAAAGTCAATAAAGTAAACTCCCCTTTGCTTCATTTTGAGCTTATTGATCGAGGCAATAATCTTCTGTATCATTCCCTTGTAAGCCTGCTGAAAAGCTGACCTTGGAATAGATGGTCAGATGAGAGAAAGAAAGCTAGAGACAGAAGAACTTGCTGTACACAAAAACAAAATAAAAAAAAAAAGAATAAAGTACAACTTACACTTGGACAGTACACAATATATAGCCGAGCAAGGAAGAAGCACAGCGTGTGCACACATACAAGAACACAAGCACAAACATACGAAAACACTCAAGTGCATTACGGTAACACGGGTAATCACACACGAACAATGTGGAATTGCAGGCAAACATCTCCACTCCTCTCTCTTAATTTCACACAGGTGGACCAGGTGCTGTTTACCAAGCAAGTGGTGGTTCTCACAGGAGAGAAGCGAATGAGTGGTTGGAGGCTCGCAGCTGGAGAGTGTGGAGTGCTGCTATTTGTCCGTTAGCAACATGAAGTGTACACAAAGCAGAGCAGAGACGTTCAGAAATTCAAAGGAGACATGTAGGAAAAACCAACAGGAAGACATTATCTAAAACCCATACAGATGAAACAAAACAATATAGGTTATGTAAATCAACTCATAGAGCTAACGCAGATTAATGTATAAACACTTTAAAACAAGAAAAGTTTAAACATTCTAATCCAGCTGCTTTTGATTTGAGCGGGTGCAGTTTCATTTTAAATCCAGTTTCATAGGCCTACTACGACTATGTCGTTGTGAAGTAATCAGAATAGCACTGATTGAACAGGACGAGCAAAAATCCTAACCACCGTCAACCTCCTAATGAAGGAAGGCAGCTCCAGCTCTTTTTGGTGATCTGAGAGCTGTGTTTACCCATAAGGAATACACTGCTCATTAACTAACAGTCGGAGATCCTATTCTTTCATTTACAGCCTAATAGATATTCACTGTCACTATTCAAGGGTTACATTCAATTGACCTAAACCCTGCATGTGGAAGAATCCAGAAAGAGATTAAGGGGTGAATTTATCACTCATTCTCAGCCCTGGGAGAGACAAAGGGTGGGAGGGGGAAATGCAAGCATTCACACACACACACGCACACGCACATGCACAGACTCACACAAGCTATTCAAATACATACATGGAAGGTGTTGTGTCCGTGTGTGCTTGCTAAGAGCTCTTAGCCTGACTAGTACACAATCACAATTGCCAGAGGAGCAATTTAGACAGGAGGAGGATTAGGGCAAAGAGATGGGGATCAAATGAGCAGCAAAAATAGATCCTCTTTAATAACTAGCTACCTCTGAACCTCTTCACACACATGAGGACACAAAGGGCCATTCGAAAACATAAAGAGCAGAGCGGGAGGAAAGAAAAATGCTTTTATTTTGTTAGATTAGGCAGTTTACTGTTGTTCGTGTATCCTACAAACTTCAGTAAGATCTTGAATTATGTAAGCGCCGCTTACAGAACAGGTATATGGAAGGTAATCACAGGTAAATGTGTTGTGACGTCATTGGTGTATGAAGGGTACTTCATATCGACATCGAATTCCAGTAATCACAAAAATACTCCCACATTCCTTTTAAAAAAAAAAAAAAAAAAAAAAAAAAAGATAATACTCGTAGGCTGCACAATCCTGTACTTTTCAGCAGGGATGACAAACCAAAATATTCTTTACAAGAGAACTACCGGAACCTTTAGTGTGTGTGTGTGTGTGTTGAGAAGTAGTCACTACATGCAGGGCCACTGTTTAGCAGTTCAATAGCAGTGCTTACAGCCTGGGGCGTGTGCAGGGGCCAAAAGGGTTTGCTGGCACACAATAAAAAAAACTAAAAAAACTCCACACACACACACACACTCACAGAAGCACATACAGGCACAAAGGACAAAAAACAAGCTCATAAAGACACACACACAGACACATCTATACACACACGGGCGCAGCCCTCCGGTCCTGATCAATACATGACAAGAGTAAATCTCCTCCGGACGTCAGGCAGTCCAATCAAAGGGCTTGGTGTTCTTATAGGGAATCACAGGAGCCAGGGGGAGGCAAACAATGATGTGAATCCTCAACAACAACACAATGGCCCCACCAGCCTTGGGTTATGGGAATGGAGGAGAGCAGTTATAAGAGCGTGAACTGTATTTCTATGCATTTTCTATACACATGTGCTTTCACATGTAATGCAGCCTCTATTTAAAGGTTATTTGTACATTTCATGCATGTGTGTCTTCTCATAAATGCGTGAGGTTATACTGTGTGAAAGAAATCAGAGGTTAGGCAAAAGGAAACTAAACAAAACACATCCTATCCACCTCCAATTACCCTTATATGTAAGGGAGCCATACAAGAACAAGGATAGTGTCAGTAGTTTCTAATATTTATGGCTCGTGAGGACTAAAGAGAATTGCTATGAAACTGTGTCCGTGATCTGCCACTTGATTTATGTGTGTGTGCAAATACACTGCCATCCCTATCTATCTCTGCCAAGCTGTTTGCTCCTTTGATAGACAGGTGTCAGCTGAACAGAGCTGATGGACGCTCTTTATCAGTCTCTGGCAGACCCACACGCAGACTGACACAGACACACAAAACACACCTCAAGGTGATGGATTAGGCCTAGACAAAGACAATAGTGCCCATTCCCGTTGGGCACACAGTATTTATCATAGTGGTGGCCTGTGTTAGAAGAAGGTGCAAATGCATAACGGCACGTACACACATTGTTACGAATCAATCCATCCATCTGCTGACATTTATGGGGGATCCGGTCCTGGTGTCTGCAGAGCAGGCTGAGCAAGGCAGTGCTGACGTCCTGCCCCCCTAGCCACATCTCCAAGTGGGATATGTAGTCTTACCAGTGCGTTATGGGTCTGTTGGACATTCCCAGAATTTGCCTGATGCCTGAATTCTCTCAACTGGTTCCTTTCAATGCGAAGCAGCAAAGGGTCTAATCTGGGTTCCTTCTGTTAATCAAACGATCTTTTTCTCTTGATCACTCCCTAGACCTCATGTGGCTTAAATGTCAATTGTCATCTAAATTGAGAGCTTCGCCTTGAGGTTAAGTTCCCTCTACACAATCCTGAGGCCATCAAACCGGACACTCTCCAGCCCTTGGAATGAAAACTCTGTCGCTGCTGTTATACAGTTATTGCAATCTCCCCGAATTCCTCAAGACGTCCCACAAGACATCCGAGGCACCGCGGTGAAAAGCCTTCTGAGAGCATAAAATACATGTAAGTTGGATTGCTACCAATCTCCATGTAAAGAGGCCCGGCCTCCTCTTCCTGAAGAAAACACACTGCGAAAGTGTTCAAGTCTTAAAGCGAGGACCGGACAGCACCGTGGTAGCAACCTGTCAATCACGAGGTAGCCTCGTCCTAAAGCATTCCCTGCTTTAGTGTCTATTTTACACTAAATGAGACCATCATTTACTAAATGAACATTATGCAGTATTGAAGACGACTTGAAGCTAACAATTAAGACCATAAACTCATGTTTAAATTGTTCACTGAGGTAATAAATCAAGGGAGAAGTGTCGTCATTTTCCCACAGACTTCTATACATTCTGACTTTTTTTTTTTTTGCAACCCACTGCCCCTTTGGTAAAGTACCTTGATGAAAGAATGAAGCTGCTCCAGCTGGGAGAAGGCTTGGCTTAGCTGTCTCTGAATCCTGTCCAAGGCACGGGAGCTCTGCTGGGTCAACCCCTCCATTTGCTCAGTGGCTGTCTGTTCCAGTGCAGCCAGAGCCTGCTCACTGGCTCCCACTCGAGCCTGCAAGGCGTGCATGCGCTGCTCCTGTAAAAGACAAATGTGCAGGCAGAACTGGTGAGCTAAAGGCAAAACAATCTTTAGAAAGTAGAGAGTCTGCATAGGTCTGTGAGACATTTGTGGCAATTGTAGAATTTGACATTTTGGCCGAGGTCTCGCCGACCTCGGCCAACCAGTGACGACGCCCCCTTCCACAGGTGTGTGGCGAGACTAAACTCATGTCTGTGCAGGAGACCAGAGAGAAAGACGGTGTGTGTTTTCAGCTGTCAGAACATTTGTTGTCTCCTGCGTTCCTGTTTGTACTTTGTGCTTTTTTTTTTTTACCGTTTTCGCTTTCAGCTGTATAGGAGTCGTGTTAAGTTGCTGCCAACCCAACACTTCCTTATTTTTTTAATGACTTTTAAATGAGGAAATAACAGGTGACTTTAATTGTATTTAATTATAGAAAATGAAATGTGTTTATCACCAAATGAGCGGAGCTTTGTTAGTGGCTATATTTCAATAGAAACAAGACTACTAATATACTGCAGAGTGGAAAAACAGGCAACAAGCTGCAAATATGACAGTCAAACTAAGCCAGCACGTGTGTGGAAAAGTGAATATAGGCTGCAGTTAAAAAAATAACATACAGGTGCCTATGAAAAGCATTTTGCACATCTAATTTTATTGTTTTACAACTTTACAACTACAAAGGACTGAAAACAGCTGCGGTGTAAAGATTCACCGAAGTTATTTCCCCCCAATCCTGAAACCTTTCCTTTATTTTGACTAATTACGTACTTATAAACTGTGATCTGCCCTGTGGGGTCAGTGGACCATAGGGGTGGGAATCTCTAGGCACCTCACAAATCGATTCAGATTCAGATTCAGATTCAGAGGGCTACGATGCGATTACAAAACGATTATCCATTCATCTTGATGCATCAGAAATAAAATTAAAATAAACACTCGGGAACAGGTGTTTACTATGCAGTTAAGTAGCTGAACTGAACTTGCCTCTCACAACTCAAACTGCTGTAGCACAAAACAGATTATTTCAAACTAAAGCTCAAATTTCTAAAACATATTTGAATGTTCCTTATGATATCATTGTAGTGAGAACTAGCCGCTTCCTACCTTTTTTTCCAGGTCCTCCTTCAGTTTTTTACAGGAGGCTTCATATTGGCTTTTCTCTGTGGTTGCAACATTCAGTCTCCTCTTCAGAGAATCAACGAGGGCCTTCCTGTTGGTGGCCTCCTCTGATAAAGTCTTCCCCTGTAGAAAGTTGGAACAAAGAGGAAACAGGAAGCTGAGCAATTGTGTGGGGGTACTGACGTCATATATAGTAATACGTTTCACTCAAATCAATGAAGTATCTATTCTATTAGTTGATTCAACAGTAACCACAATTCATTATTTTGCTTCTAAGTCATCTAGGAAACATAATATCCGGGATATGAGAAACACTGAGCACTGCAATACCTCATTCTCTTTGTCATTCTACCAACAAGCATCAAATGATTTGGATGATATGACAATGGTGTCAGCTGTATCTTGTGTACCTTCTTCTCCAGCTCCTCCACCTGTCCTCGGTAACTTTTCTCCATCTCCTGCAGGAACTTCAGTCTCGTCTTCAAGTCCTCCACCAGCTGCCTCTTCATGGTCACATCTCGCTCTGTGTGGCTCGCCCTGGGAAACACACACACACACACACACACACACACAAAAAAAAAACAACAACATCCGAATAAGGTATGAAGTATAAATCAATGTGCATTTTTCCAGATATTCACATTCATGCACAGGCACACACACTCACATAAAGCGTCTACATAGCAGAACAAACACAGACACACACCGAGACAGAAACATGCACAGACACACAAAGCTGGCAGGCACAGTGTCCCCATGCAGTGCATCAGGCATGACAGCTCATTATGACAACTAAATACACTGGCATGCTGTTTGGGTAAGTGGGGGGTGGGGGGGGGGGGGGGGGGGGTGGTGAAATAAGGTTGCATATATAATTCTAACTGGCATATATTAGAACAAGTGCTCTGGCGGGGAATGCCGCACTAAGTGTGACTGGGGAGTCCTTTTGACAAACGGCATTTTGAATCAGCAGTGACACTACTTGAAAGACTGTTAACAAGTATTTAAATGTTTATTATTTGCAGCTCAGCATTACACCAGTCGCATATAGAAACACGTCAGCAGGGGGACCTGGCTGGGGAAAGACTGATTATGTTCTAAAAAATATTGTTTGTTTGTGTGCTGTACTGTGCTGATAATACTTCCCTACAGAGAGGGCGATGTCTCTGTATTGTAAGCTATTCATGCTGTAACCGTTGCAAACAAGCACCCTGTGTCACTTCCTATTTTGATAACTTACGTATTGGCATGCTTAATATTCCAGCATCCGTGAGGCCTTGTACTAAATGGGCTCAGTATGTTCGTATGTTTTATTCTGTTTTCATAAAAGGCAAATATGAGGCATTTTTCATGGTTGTCTTTACCTCGGGGAATTAGAACAAATAGAATAAAGATCATAAGCATGCAGTTAATTAAAATGTTTTTTGCCGTTTTTTTGTATTTCAAAGATGTAGTGGATCTCTTAGCTCCCATACGCATCATGGCTTGTGTGTTTTGAATAAACAGATGACGAAACGTTAGAGCAAATGCTTTCGTGTAAGTAAATGTCCCCGTCTCCCTAGGTGGATGAATGCCTGAGGGCAGACTGGCTAAATAAATGTGAGCTTGTCCTATTGGAGTGACATTAAATTAAATGAGAGGAGTCTAGCCTGGGGTCTTTGGGGGAAAAGTAGCGCTGGCTGGTTACCCCATGGATTTGGCCATTAATGAGAAAACCCATATTGAACCTTTCAGATGACTGTCTGGTGTTGACTTAAAGACGGAGAGCAGCAATAATAGCCCCAGCCAGCTCCCTCTATCCCAATGCTAATGGCAATTAGATCGACAACATTTATTTTAGATGTTCTCGTCTTCTGCACCCCAAAAAGAATAGAGGATAAAAAAGAATGCAGGAGATGTGCTGCTTCTGCCAGAGCGTGTGATCTCTATTTATGAGTGTTAGTGGAAAGAGGGAAAGAGAGCCTCAAACTATATCCCAATCACTCGCACGTTTGTTCCCTTTGTTCCGTGCTTGTTGGCAATATTGTTCATCAAACATGCGTGTATTGTAATGATAACAGTCAGTGGTCTGAAGTGTGAGCGCATAAGAGAGAGCGAGAGCGCCCAATTTCTGTGTATGTTGTTAAGAATGAAGTGCGGATGGACGTTTCATGTGGCTGATAGACAACAGGGCTAAAGATGAAAGAAGCTGCTTCATAAATAAGGCAGGGCCATAGTGCCGGATATTGACTGAGGACATGCCGGTATACTTTGAAATCCATTTCTCCTCCCCCCCCCCCCCCCCCTTCTCTTCTTTAAGGCGAAGCAGCCTTGCTCCCTGTGTGTGTGCCGAGATGTATATTTCAGAGACGTCTAGACATGTCTTTCATTCTGAGAAGGGGTCCCTCCATGGAGGCATATGGTGAGGTATTGGCAAGAAAAGATGGCGAGTTAGTTGTGTGTGTGTGTGTGTGTGTGTGTGTGTGTGTGTGTGTGTGTGTGTGTGTGTGTGACAAGAGCCAGAGGAGAGAGTAAGGCTGTCGTGGAAAGCTGAGGGATGTTCACTCTGTCTGCCTGTGATCCGCTGTGCTTTGGTCACACACAAACACAAACCCGCTGCGATCGTACACATGCCCTGGATGCATTATTGAGAATGGCAGGCAGAGGACACAGCATACCAGACAAAGAGAGCGAGAGGGAGGAAAGCCAAGTTGTTCTTTGTACCTTTCTCTCACTTCAAAGATGAGACACTAATGCAGAATGATGATATACGCCTTTCACAACACTGTTTAAATCTTGACAGTTTCCTTGAGTGAATTGTTTATAGCTCTACATTATGACTTTGTAACGCAGCGATTGCTACAGTAGGTGAACCATGTAACTCATTAGGGCTTGTGGCCCACAGGCCAGAGTGATGCTGTGTGGGTTTTAGTGTCACGGGCCAAAATGGTCCCTCCTGCGGCACACAAACAATCAATACACTGCTTTGATCAGCACTCCGTATCTGCTGCCCACATAAGTAACATCGCACACTACATGACACACAAGACACCCACATGCTCACATGTGCACAGGCACCAATTCCTTCAGTGATATGTATTCACTCGCTCATGAGAACATGCATGATTTCACCGATGCTTCACGCAGAGGAGAAGCACGCCTAAGTGGAGTGCAGCAGACAGAGTGCTGCCACATGGTGGAATCAAACACTACAGATGGGAGCTGCAGAGAATGTGCAAACATGCAGACAGGCACACAGGGAGACAAAGAGAGAGAGAAGGATGCAAAAAGAAAAAAAAAGGAAAAGTAACAACTGTTCTGCAGAGAAACACAAAGAGAAAGAAGTGATACTAATGAAGAAAAAGGTGTGAAACTAACTTGTCCTGCAGCTGACGGAGCTTGTCCTCCTTCTCCTGGAGTTGGCCTCGCAGGGCTTTGTTAGCCGCCACCTGCCTTGTGACCTCCGCACTTGCACTCTGGGGGGAGGGCACACGGTGCGTGTGTTTGTTAATGTGTTTGAGTGTGCGATCAGGGGGGGGGGGGGGAGGTTTTTGCGACACGGCTGATGACAGGTCAGGCACAGCATGCCTCCTCATTATAGCTACAGCGGGAGGGTAGAAGGTGCTAAAAGAGGTTAAAAGGAAAGCTGTATTTTCCAAAGTGGATGAGGAGAGGGGAGTAATATGAAAAAATAACAACGTATAGACCTAAACCACGGTATATATTTCAACGGAGACTATACTGTATATATACGTGAAGAAAAAGACTAATATGTTAAACAGGTTTAAAAAAAAATAAAAAATCCAACAGCAACATTTAATCTTTATTATTAAAATGTCTTTTTTGTTTTGATCTTTTAGATCTCTGCACTGCGATGTATTAAGACACACGCCTCATGACGACAGCCTGACTTCTGATCATTCGCATGATGGATATTTGAACGTGCATGTTCACTTTGGTTTAAAGGGCCCCGTGTCTCTTGTGGGAACTGTAACAGTACAAGCTTTTGACAACGTGCTCACTCAGTGCGTGCACCCCCACAGTGCATCCCTCGCCTCTCCCTTTTGCTGTCACCTGACATGACTTTCTTGGCTGTGTGTAATGACAGCAGCAATCTGCTCGGTGACACTGATGAGCTGGCTGCAGAGAGGGTGATACTACCGTGGTACCACTCGCACCTCATTCCCTATGATGTCGGGCACGTCTCTAACTGTTATTCCCCATTTTATCATCTTTCTGACAGGTACCCCGTAATGAGATCAAATGATAAGAAATGCTAATTTATGTCGAAATCACATGCAATTTCAGGTGATGTTGAGTGTAGATTGAAAGGCGCAAGAATTAGTATTTTTTTATGCTATATGATTTGAAAGTAAAAACCTTGACAGAGTTTCTAAACCCCTCAAGGAAAGCAGGCTATTCAAACAAGTGAGACGTTAAAGTGACTCAGAAATATCAATGTTTGATCAAATACCAGGGAAATGTTTTTTTCTGAATACAAACATTAATGCCAGCACTGGTAAACTGTTTGATACTGCCTAATGAGTCAAAAGGGCAACAAAAAGAAAATTCACACTGAAATGTGCGAAATTCAAAACCTTTACTTTCTTACTTTTTTTTCCATCAACTTGCCTGTACGGACGGAAATTCCTTTTCAATAAATTTTTGACAAATATTTTTTGAGCCAAACAGCATTAGAACACGTTTTCAATTCCTTGTTATTCACGGTATTATCTACTCAAGCTTCACAGTGCACAAAATTGGAAATGAACACAATCCTTAATACCATCATCCTATTAAGAGATTTATCTCATAAGGCGTGCACAATAAGACAAAGCATGAGGCCCATTCATTACCACCAGAGTTCTGCTCTGAACCACGAACCTTAAGTCTGGCTTGAAGTTGTTTGACCTCAGCCTCCAGGGCCTGGTGGGCCGGATTAGCCGGGGCGGTCATGGTCCCGCTGTGGCAGGAGCACTGTGCGTGTACTGGTGCTGCTGGTACAGTTTGCTGGGGTAACGTGATCTGCCTCCACTGCTCCAGCTCCATCGCCAGAACCTTTTTCTGCTGCTCCTTACCAGTCAGGTCAGAGGTCAGCTTCTGCAACCGACAGAAAGAATTGGTGGTCTACTGCTAATGATACTTCAACTAAAAAAAACGTAAGTTTTGTCAACTGTTACTAAAACAAGGAAACCTCATTTTTTGTTCTAGGATGTCGAGTGCAACATTAAAAAGTAATGGGAGACATGATATAATGTTCTAAATCCCAGCTTTCTCTGCTTTAAGATGCAAAATAAAAAGTACGACTGTTGTAAGAGAAGACTTAATTTTGAATTCACATTCCATGAATGTGATAGACGCAGAGACAAAGTAGACACAATATGTTGGAAATACTGTATGCGTTAGCAACAGGGGGGCTTTGCTTTAATATCTAGTCTGTGATAAATCTCCTTTTTATGCTAATTAGGAGGCAGATGAAGCCGTTGCCCAGTCAATAGGGCCTAATTCTCACTGTGATTGGCATGCATAATAAAGCCATCCTCCAGAATCAGAAAGCACTTCCGGATGGAGTGAGTTAAGTATTTAGTGAGAGGATGGGTTTTGAGTGATGGACGATAATGGCACTAGCTGATCATGTACATTGTACAGTGTATCAATGATTCTAAACACAAGCATCTGAGGTGAACACTTTTAACCACATGTGAGCGATGGAGCTCAAAAAAAAAAATCTCTTTGTCTGCTTATCAAGAAAATATGGGGCAGAAACACGTCTGTTTGGTTCAATACTGCCACAATTAGCTGACCTGGTATCATTTCAAACATCAAGAATGCTTAATGGCACAAATAGGAGACATGATACATGATGCCGCACACATGGGGTAAATGCTGAAAACACAGAGAACACGCGCACACACCAAAGTGAAACCACAGATTCCCAGGAGTTGGCTCCCTGCTCTGCATACATGGAGGTTATTGATATCTGGTTGCTGGCTGACACCTTTTAATAGAATCCCTCTTGTTTTAGGTTTCCTCTGCTCTGTTGAAGACGCACATGCCACATCCCCGGGGGAGGGTGGGAGAGATAGAAGTAGCAGCGATAGAGTGGGAGAGAGGAAGGAGTGGAGAATGAAAAGCGGGGCTATGGCTGCAGTAGCCGCGGTGCACGAATTAAGAACGGCATTGATGACAGTTCCTGTAATACAGGCTTTGATTTCACGGGGCATTTTTTTCAGCCCTGGTGAGAGATGACACTGACATGGGCTGATTTACTGGTGGTCCATTAGGCTGGAAGAGAGGACACCTCTCTCTCTCTCTTTCTCGCTTCTGAGCAGTGGCCTCACTGATACCTTTCCAAGTGATACTCAATCAGTAGCAGGATAAATAAGGAAAAGGCTGAAACACAGCTGTAATAGCCGCACATAAACACATGCACAAATCACAGTGTCAACATAAACCAACCAAGACAGACACTAGTGTAACGTCTACTTTATATGTTCAATCACTTTGTATTCATCCTGTTGGCCAGACTTTCTATGTGATTTGTTGTGCAAATATCATCAAAATGTAAATAATTTCTGGATCTTTTGAAATTCAGTGGGTTGTGTCTGTTGCACCCACTAATCCTGTGATAATCCCAGCCCCTTACATGTTAGAGGAGGGCAGTACACTCGGCATGTAAAGAGATAAAGCTGTTACATTTGCGAGGCAATGTCACAGTACACTGCAAAGTGAAGGAAACGGGGAAGTAATGACTGAGTGAGGTAGATAATCCAAGCAACAAAATGATCCCGTATTTGGATGATACGCATGACTCGCACATTTCGTCAAGAGCTAGCCTCGGTAGAAATAGGATGGCATGCTTCACCTGTCACCTGGGTTATTTAAGCTTCTTATGCCACCTTAAAAGGATATTTCCAGTTTATTACAGCTTGGGTCTTATTTTCGAACAGTTGCCATGTTCCTAGATCTCAAAGTGAATCGTTGGGAAGAAACACGGCTGGTCATACAATCTGATGGACAGTAACGTTTTTTTACAGTCACCTCCAGGTTATCCAAACTCATTTGAAAGAGAAAACTAAGGTGGACATTGTGAACATCAATCATAGTTCACAGACTTGTGTTTCCACTTTGACCTACAGCACTTGCCGTAGTCGTGAGTGCAAGTTTCCCTGAGCAATGAGGGATCGTTACTGACATTGCAGGGGCACTCGCTTTAGCTTTTACCTCCAAATAAAGTGGTCGAGATAATCTGTCTAAAACTTTTGGTGTGATTGTCTGACTGTTTGTATTATTTGCCACATTGGACTTTGTTGCAGTGATATTGCCGTGGTCCCTCGATCTCAGCAATGGCATCATAACCAAACCAAGTAATAATAAATAGGAATCGTCCTTTGTGATTAATATGTTGGGAAAGGGAAGCAGCCACACATTTCTGCACTGCGGGTCTGAAAGCCAGGGTTACATGCTGGTGCTGATTAAGACATCCGTCAGGATACCGTTGTGCTGGGGACTCTGTGATGAAAGTTTCACCATGCTGTTGAACACATGTTCCCCTTAGGCTGGGACATGGAGAGCTGAGTGCAGCATTACAAAGCACATCACACTTCTCATGTTAAAGATTTAAGAGCAGCAAAATGTCATTTAAATAGCAGCTATTAAATGCAGTTGTTAAGACGGTTAGAAACTCAAAACCCAAACTCATACAAAGACCACTGAAGGGAAGGTGAATAAAAAAAGAAGCAGGCTTAACAATGAAAGGAGGTACAGAATGGCTGAAACATCAGGAAGACACAGCAACTTGAGGTCAACGGATTAATCGGTTTGGCCGATAAATGTGTGACAGACTTATGTTTTTAAAATGTAGAATAGATCAGAGATCAGAGACATCATAATAACTCCAAATACCTACAACCTTTATTCTTTCTAGCAAAAGGGATAGAAAAAGTGGGTCCAGGTGAACAGCTGATTTTGCAACAAGCGTAAAGATGGTTTTGGAGAGTTGTATTTTCTTTCCGTCGAGTTTGAATGAAGAGCGTTTTACGATGCTCTGCCGCTGGAACAGACCGGACGATTAATCTGCTATCAGCTTTTTCCTGCTCCAAACTTATTATATCGGCCTTTAAAAATCCACTATCGGTCGACGTCTAACAGCAACACAGACAAGTTTCTGAGAAACTGCCATGCTACTTCTCACATGATGGCCCCTGTGGAGGCTGTCCTAAGCCAATTACAAGCAGAGAGTTTTAGTTAGAAAGTTGGCAAGGACCGCCTGGAACAAGCCCATCACCTCTTGCCCTTTCCAGAGAGGGCAACAAGACATGGCTTTGGCCAGTCAGTCGGCTCCAACTTTCTCTGGTGGAGTGGCATTAATACTGCAGGAGGGAAGAGGAAACTAACAGGAGTGTGTGTGTGTGTGTGTGTGTGTGTGTGTGTGTGTGTGTGTGTGTGTGCATACTCGTGTGGCTTTACTGCTGTGTCTGAGTCTAAGATCTCGTTGGGCCTTAGCAATCAGATGCCTGGGTGGGAGCACAAGGGCCACTTCCTCGGTAGCAGCCCTATGAGGGCTGAAGTCTAATATACTGCATCTGTACTATTGACTCAGTAAACATACGGACATACAGACACATGCGCCTAATCAGGTGTCCAGTGGGACCTCGCTGGCTGCTGCTATGTCTGAATTCTCCAAAAGAAGTCTCCTGCCTGTCCGATTAACGACTGTATCTGTCTGGGTGTTGGTGTGTGTATGTGTGTGTCTGTGTACAGAATGTGTGTGTACATATGTTGGTTTGTACAAGGAAACCCTGGCAGGCAAGGTATGGTTTAGGGCCAAAGCGCTTGGTGTTTTATTTATAGTCTATACCAAGTCTAAGAGTTTCCTACCTGGAGGCAGGTACTAAATAACTAAATGAGTGTGTGGCAGTGGTCACCGTGTGTGTGTGTGTCTTCACACGCAGGTGCTTGTATTTGGAGAAATGTAACTGCTAGTGACACAGATTGTTGAGGAGGACTGCCTTGTTGAAACATTCAGCGAGACGAGGAAACAGCAGAGTCGGAGAGAGGAAAAGGAGAGGGGGGGGGGGGGAGATTCTCGTCCTCTCCTCTGCTCCGTGGCGCTGACCTCCACAGACGAGGGTAGGCCTGTCAGCCACACTTATTAAGCCTGATATGTGCAAAGGACCTGCTACTGCTGCACTCTCGGTCCTCAGCAAATACAAAAGAGCCACAAAAAGAAAGACA
This sequence comes from Anarhichas minor, assembly GCF_050575085.1. Lineage (NCBI taxonomy): Eukaryota > Metazoa > Chordata > Actinopteri > Perciformes > Anarhichadidae > Anarhichas > Anarhichas minor. The sequence continues at coordinate 8,979,847 of NW_027466460.1, read as the reverse complement.
AAGACAGTAAAATAAGAAACTTATTACAGGCTTTCCGATTTACTCATATCCTTGTTTTTTTCCCCCCAAGTTACCTGTGTGAGCTGCTCGCTGCTGCAGAGCTTCTCAGTGAGGGAGTTGAGTTGTGCCGTGATCTTCTCATTGGCCCTTCGCAGCTCTTTGGCAGACAGCAAAGCGTCTTTCCTGGCACTCCGTAGTATGTCAATGTGATGCTGTAGGGACTCTATGCGCTGCTGCAGAGAAGAGGAGGAGCAGTGCTGGGTCTTCATTAGCATCCTCTTCTTCCTGCTCCACCTCCTTTCCTCTCCTCTCGTCCCTCGGTCCCAGGGCTCGTGCTGTTCATCGTCTAACAGGAGGAAGTACACGCAGGCACCTCAGAGTTGACAAGTGCACAGAACAAATCCCTATTTAGAAGCTACTGGTGGGAGTTAACAGGCTTATGTAAAAGTGTCTCTGTGTATGCACAAGTGAAAACTGTGATATATTTAACTACTTGAATGATTAACATTTGCCATTTATAACCAGGAGTGTCAAGTTCTGAAAACAAAAAAAAAACAAAGCTTGTTAACTTCTTAAAAACTTGTTTCCGATCGACAGCACGTACATACATTGAGTGTTCTTCCTGCTTCAATTAATAGTCGATTAGACTTTTGTAGTTTTGCATGGGTGTGAAAAAGGGAGAACTCACGCTACCTTGGGCCAGAACATCGGGTTGTCTTCTGTTGGATATTGCTGCGGGTGCCGCTGTGTTGGAGCTCTGTGAACACCTGTAGGACTGAAAGAACAGAAAAGTCAGAGACAGAGATGAAAAGCAGCTGTTAGATGTAACACAACCGCTTGACATGTTGTGCTTCCTGAAACGCAGCTCATAATGACACCATGATCACAGGCTGTGCTCAGTTTAACGCGACAAGACAAATCACCCTGCGCTTTAATAATTCACCTGAGCGCGTTCAACTGACTTCAACGCAAACGCTTCTCAGCCCGGATATTACTCCTGACAGACGCTTGCAAATACCGCCTTTGTTCAATCACCGTGGAAGAGCCGTGATTCACTCTTACAGTATGACTTGTGTGTGTGTGTGTAGTCATTTGCACGCATAAGTGTGTGTGCGTGTGACATCTCCCAAATGCACCATCGTTTGTAGTGACATCAAAGAAGGCCCCCCCCCCCCCCCCTCCCCCCCTTCTTCTCTGCCTGTTTCCTTTGTATAAAGGGTCAGGTAGGAGTTGATCAGTGCCAGGTTTGATCACACAGTGCCTTGCAGAGAGAAGGGTGGGGGGGGGGGGGGGGGGGGGGGTGAACCCTCTGGTTTGTGACATAGCGTGTCGTGAGGGGCCGGGGCTGTCACAGCGATGAGCCCGGGAGGAGCTGATGGGCACATTTAGCGGATCTGGAGCAGTGAAACTTAAGGGGATCTGAGAGTGAGGGTCCTGACAGCTCCCTGGCTACATGTACAACAACAACCTTCTCCTCGTCTCCACCTTCTACCTAGCTCTCCTCCTCTTGGAAGCAGAAAGCGAGGGAGACAGAATATCTTTAAAGGTGCACCTTCTTTCCCCACTTCTTCTCTTACTTGACGGAGATATCTCTCTGGGGTTTGGAGCTGCCATGTCCTGCTATGAAGCGGTTTGATACGGATGAGAAAAAGGGCCCAGGCCTATTGATCGTAATGGTGTGGAGAGGAGACGGTAAAAGAAGGAGCACCGACAACCACACATGGGCAAGACTTTGTGAATGCAAGAGCAAAGGGAGTCGAGATCACGTGAACCTCTATAACTGTGTTACCTTTATGGTAAGACATGAATAACATTAAAACATTAAATAAAACACACTCCCTTCACTATCAACTCGCAACAAAAATACTTCATCTGCTCTCCTACAACTCTAACAATCATCCTGTCAGAATAAATGTGTGGACATTGAGGACATTTTAGTAAATAGTACATTACTCATATGACTGTATAAGGCAGAATGAAACATAACACAGATTTTGTGGCTGTAAATAACTGAAACATTCTGACTTAAATTAAATCAAATTCTAGTTTTAAGGTTTGTCAACAGATTCTGTCTTAATAAATAAGTATCAATTTACTCAGAATATGCTGAATATCACATCTTAAAATTGTGTATTATAAATTTAGGATCAAACATTATAATTTTGTAAACTGTACAGATACAACGTATTCTTCAACAACTGAGTGATGATTTAGAATCAGGGATTCAGAAATAGTTTTGATGATAGTCTTTCACCCCTGAAATAATGGCACAATTAAAACAAGCCTGTCACAACCCGAACAAAAAGCAGCGTGTGCTCTCATTCATAGGCTGTCTATTCACATACATCCTACTTAAATGTTACTCTTGGAATATACACACATGCCATGACTGTAGAAGTGTATTATTCGTTCCTTTTTTTAACCAACCTTTTTGTTAGAGCGTTGTCGGTAACGCATTGTCCCTGAGGTCACACTGTTGAGACTGTCCTCGTACTCCTCACCACTGTCAGTGCACAGACAAATGAGAAGGGTTATTACAGGCCAGAAGTTGAACCCGCAACCCTGCCTCTGAAACTACCACAACTTGACAAAAATCCAATTTACCTTTTATGGTTGATTTAGTTGACATCAAGCAAAAATATGTGCATCCCCCCCCCCCCCCCCCCGCCTTCCAACAGAAAATCAATGTCCCATCCAATTTCCGAGCTGGAAGTGTAAATGTGGGTGTAAATGAAGTGAAAAGCTGCAGTGTCTGGTGCTGATGGTGAATGCATCAACATGTATGAGAGCGGCTGTGGCCTTCATTAGCCCTCTGTGTGTGACAGACGTGTGTGAGAGGCACGGCTGAGCGGAGCCAAGCAAAGTTGCATCTGATGGACACACGGCGAGGCTTCCTGGGACACACATACACACACGCTGACACACACACACACACACAGGTTTATTGACAGTGACCTTTGACGTGAAGGTGGAAGCCAGTGACATTTACGCTGGCGGGTTTATTAAGGTGGGGCCTGGGAGAATCAGCGGAGGTAAAGACCACGGAGAGAGGATCTAACTGGAACATGACAGGGCTGTGGGGCTAGTTAGGGTTAAAGCCGGTCTGGAAGGGGCACGGGGACTTGCTGAGGATCACTAATCACCACCAGTAAAACCAGGGTTACAAGCATTTGATGAAAAACGATACCCGTTTCATGCTGGTGAGGCAGCTAAACCGGTCCTACTTAAATTTTTTGCCTTGTGAATACAAGTCTGAAGTCATCTCACTAAAAATTAGAAAATACGTTTCTACTGATGACATGAAGATTCAAATTGACGAATACCACAGACAGTCTCCAGCTGTCCACAGTGACCAGGAGGCCAATGAGACAACAGGAGTTACGGTAACTGCACCCACAGTCCTTCAGAGTTTCCTGGATGTGTTACTACCAACAATACAGTTAAGGATGTTGTGCTGGCATGTTATGGCGATAGCATGTGTGTTGTGCAGTTACAAGAACACATATCTGTTCATTTAAAGCCTGGATGCAACATTGTTTGGGTCAGATGAATAAAGATTCTTCGATATGGGACACATTGGGTGTGGCGAGTATGAAAATGAAGTGACTCATATGCCTCAACAGTCACCAGATCTCTACCCTGTTTAACGCAATCATGAACACACACTACATATTCCTGCCAACAAAACAATTCAATATGTTTCTGAGCACTATTCCTTCTGCCCCCCCCCCCCCCCCCCCCCCCCCCCCCCCCCGCACTCATTCTGTCCTACTCTGGAACAGAACTGCTGATCTGCTCAAAATGGTCAGCTGCCACCAGCAGCTCAAAACTTGAGAGAGGGAGCCAGAGGCAACGATAAAAAGGAGGAAAAAAACAAAACAAAGACTTGTCAGCAGCCTTAACGAGTCTGACATCTTTATTTGGCACTATTTAGGCCAAACCTCCTTAGGCAGAAATACTGTATTTCCGGGAGCGCCTACCAGACGTATTGCTGGAGAAGACCCGCTGCAAGATAAGACACGCAGAAGGCTTTACAGTAACAAATCAGTTGACAGGTGCCTTAAATAAGACAACATCTCAGTTTAGACCCCTTCTTCACAAATCCACTTAGATCCTCCTCTCAGGGAAAGCCTATATTAGACTGCTGCTTATTAGCCACATGGAGAGGGCATTAGGAAAGCAGGGCATAGCTGCACCCGGTCCCTGTTAAACAGCCTCATGTGGATTGAGATGGGGTGGATTACAGCCTGGTGAATTAGTTGGTGAAGAAATGGGGAGTTAGTAAGATCGAGCAAAAGAGAGAGAGAGAGAGAGAGAGAGAGAGAGCAGATACAGAGAGGCATACGAAAGTGAAGGGAAATAAATATCAGCGATAGCTGTGAGTGTTTGAAATCAAATCATTCCGACCATCACTCAATAAATGTTGTCTCAGTGGCTTTTTTGCATAAAACATACATGAAATAATTACTGTCGATGGTTCTTAATTTAGAGGGTGTTAAACAGCTTGTAGACATCTGGTACTGAGCCGAGTGGGGTCATTCAAAATTTATCCAACTAAATTAACGCGAGGAGAGAAAAGAGGAGGGTGGGTAAGATGGAAAGGAAGTGTGTGTGTGTGTGTGTGTGTGTGGGTGCGCATTGGGAGGGCTTTATAGAGAGGAAATAAGAGTAGCGCGCACACACATTTGTGAATTGACATGCCACAGGATATCCAACATGACTAGACGCAGGGTGGGGTTACCTTCTATACATGTACGGTTGTGTGTGTACGGGTGGAGAGTGGGGGTGGGGCTTGCTACTTGCAGGGGGATCCTTAGCGCTGTCAAGGGGGGGTTAGTGAATATGCAAAGGACCAGTAAATTAAATCAAGCTGCCAAACTGTCAATTTCGAGGTAGCGTGACTAGTGCATGAAAATGGCATCACTGGAATGGTATCGGAGCTTTGGGCGGCCCCCTTATCCCTGGGCTTTCCTGGCATCGGTTCAACTTTGTGCGGAGAGGTGGCTAATTTTGCATGCAAATTTCAGTCAATAAGCTCCGAGCAAGGCATCCCAGGATATTTCAAAGGATCTGACAGTAGTTTCCCCCTCCTCTCTCCTTCTCTCTATCATTCTTGCTCGCATTCTTCTTTTGGCTCCTGAATACCAACTAGACAGCAGATGAAATTCAATCACCCATTTGCTTACACTTTGCATATGCACGTTGTCCCCTCGATGCTGCGTGGGGCCCCCCCACAATTCCACCAGCCCACCCGCTCCACTCCTACCACCAAAAAAATAATGAGGAGGGCGCCTGTGAGAATAAGTGCATCTGTGTGTGCGTGTATCATTACCTATCGACACTCATATCCTCCCACTCGTCCTTAGTGGGACTCGGGCAGCGGCCTTGCCAGCTGATGGCTTGATTGGGGCCGACTGTTCGGTGGCTGCGCTGGTGTAACGGACCTCTGAGCCGAGTTGTTTTGAATTTGACCTTGCAGCTAATGTTGCTTGGGATCCCGCCTGCCTGCGCTGGTGCTGCAGCACGATTCCTGAAGAAGTCCCTGGCTGCCCTGAGGATCCCTAGATCCTGTCTCAGCTTCAGCAACTGATGATGGAGCTTGGTAGCCTCTTTCTGAGAGCCAGCCAGCCGGCCTTCTAAAGCCATGATCTCGCTGCGATGCCGCTCCTCCTGGGCCACGGCTTGGGCCTGGGCCGCCTCTTCACGGACAGCTTCCTGGGTTTGCAGATGATCCAGGGAGGCTTGCAGTCTGCGGCAGTTGTGGGCCAAGTCTTCCTTGGCCTCAAGTAGCTGCTCTCTCTCTTCCCTCAGCCCCTCGGTCTCCTCCTCCAGGGACACCATCCTCCGCTCCAGCTGTTCTATCTGAAGGAGTCAGAGATATGGGGCCTCAGCGGTAAAACATAGTTTTTTTTCCTTGCATATCTGTTGTTTTTACCATAAGTACTCAAACTTCTGAACATGCTGCTCTTGGAATGCTAGTGAAAACAACAACATGCAAAGTAGTGAGTTCGCCCTGTTATTGGCATCAGTATCCTGTATGTTAGCAGAGGAAATTTCTATTAGACACCAGTTCCTGATTTGACCTGTGTGTGGTAGCATGCACACAGTGGTTTCCCTCCCCAGACATTTTCTCAAGGGTGTATGTGCCAATGCATATACGCTGTGTTGAACCAATGAGGGTTGCAACACCCTCCTCTCCAGCCTGGCAAGGCTATGGACATCTGACTGGCACCCCCGCACTCTGATCACCCTCATCAACCAGGAGCACTTAGTCTATTTGTTAGATCTTTGGTGGGGACTGTTTAAGAGAACAGTGCGTGCCTGCTGGGTTTGTGCCTCCAGGCCATTTTTCCCTTTTATTTGGTTCCCACTCTGCCTGCTGGTGCAGCCTGGTACCTTTCAGACGAAATTAGATGGCTATCTCCACTCTTGATGATTCACTGCCATGAAGGTAGAAGGGGGGGTGACGTACAAATTCATGCAAGCGGGGGTTTTAAAAGCAGGTGAGCAAAAACATGTGCAACCAACAAACAGCTTGGATTCAACAGTTATGTTAAATGACCTACTGTTTTCTGGGATAACTTAATACAATTTTCTCTGCTCCACCCTTAAAGTCATTATTTGTGGTCATTTGTAGAATGTTTTTAACTGTGAGAAAAACAAACTACTTCCAACACGAGACGCAGAGTGAGAACAATTTCGAATGGTTCTTGATCGAGAACATTTTCTGAGAGGCATTGTGCTTAGTTACGGCCCTGTCGGGTTTCTTTTATTGGCGATGACAAAGAACACTTAGTGACGGCACAGTGCTGTACCTTTTTAAATGACTGCTCCATTCGCTCTGAAGAAACAGAAAGCTTTTTCGGCGTGCTGCTTTTGACCCGGCGCTCCTCCAGCACTTTGTGAAGCAATTCTGCAAAAGGGAACAAAGCTCGTTACTGTGACACGATGTGTCAAACTCAGGCGGCTCAATCAATAGAATGATTATAAAGAGGGTAACATTAAATCAATTAGCATGACTAAGGTCTAATTTCCTTCCTATGGGTCCAGTTTCTTTTTTTCTTCTGTTGTCAATTAAATCAGAAGGAATGCAGGATCCCTGATGCTCTTTTCATAAGGACTTGAAATCTTGGCACTGCTAAAACCCACCACCTGTTTCTAAGACCTTATCAAACAGCATTTTTTCCCCCTGATTAACAGAAAGCTGTTTTATTTAGTAGTCCACGCGAAAATAGGAAAACAGTGTTCAAAAGCACACACTGGTACATGCTATGTTCTCTCTCTCTCTCTCTCACTCCTCTCTCTCCTCCTCTCTCTCCTCTCCTCTCTCTCTCTCTCTCTCTCTCTCTCTCTCTCTCTCTCTCTCTCTCTCTCTCTCTCTCTCTCTCTCTCTCTCTCTCTCTCTCTCTCTCTCTCTCTCTCTCTCCTCTCTCTCTCTCTCTCCTCTCTCTCTCTCTCTCTCTCTCTCTCTCGGGATCTTAAACAAACGAAGAGAAGTGCTTGAATCCCCGGTGAACACACAGCCCCAGGCTGCACTGCTTTGTAGTCCCACTGTGTTTCCCCAATGGACAAACTAATCTCCGCAGACTAACATGCTGCTTTATTCTGAAGAACTTCAATAGTGGCCTTGGCAAATATATGATTTAGTCCTGATGATAACAACAGAATGAATGCAGTGCACACATATTCATGTGCGCATACCACAATCCCACAAGCCTCAGTGTCACTGTCTGACAGTATAAACCTGCAAAAGTATCGGATCTGCTCACCTAGATGTAAAGGGCAACCGAAAACTATTTAAAACTTCCTGCTTTTCATTCTTTCCTGTTAAAACATTTATGACGGGACGACCAAAATAATTTGTACGATGACGCTGGAAGAATTAAATAATCAGGCGCTTGACTTTTCAGGTGAGTTGATCTTTTGGAGAGCGAGTTGGCAAGAGAGGCCTTAGAAGGGAGAGACTGGAGGAGTGAGGGCTCTGTTGTGAGGAGCTGCTGCTCCCTTGCTTTGCATTTGACGCTTTGCCCAGGGAAGTTTGTTACTTTGAATTAGCCTGCTCTTTTGTCTTCCCAGCATGTCACATCCAATCAGACAGAGCGCCAAATAGGACAGGAGGGCTGCTGTGTTCGCTGGGTACATAACCAGGTTGGGAGACAATTATCCAGGCTTCAGTGCTGGTGGCTTGGGAGTTGGCACCTCAGCACTACCTTCATAAGAAGACGTGGTGGCTCCCTAGTCACCCACGGTTGGAGGAGGTCCTGGCACCGCGGCATACATTAACGTCCCTCCCACGTCTCCTCGTGGGCTGCAGCACAAAGACCCTGTTCCTTTCATCTGCTGCCTTTCGTTAGTGTGATCCCGGCGCGAGCGTTTCAACCCTCCATCCCTTTGATCGGGTCACAGAGGTTCCTCAGGAGCAAATGTTTTGACCATTCACAATTTTATTTTTTGTAACAAATGTTGAGCTTACTTCCTATTGACTCTAAACATATTGGTTTTAGTCCTTAAGTAAATATATACAGCCTTAATTTAAGTACAAAATAATGGAACAAAGCTGACATTTATTCATTCACACAGTTTATGGTAAGATTATCTTCTCCAAAATCAAATTAAAATTGAAATCAACTGGCAGTGCCTCCATGACGTAACACATTTTTATATCACAATCTGTTTTTTGCTTTAAAACTTATTGTGAATAGTTTGGTTTTGTGCCAAGTGTGCATTTTTTATACTGAGAGAATACAACTTTAACATTAATGGTAATAAAATGAAAACAGAAGTACTAGAGAGCCCATTGCATAAAGCCACTCTCTGCAGTTAATTTGCAATTTTGTTGCATTTTTGTTAATGTTTGGCATTTTTACCTGATAGAAACTGGAAAATGACAAAAGACACATATTGTCAGCCTTTTGTGTAACATTTGTATTCAGAGATTATTTGTCTGACAAGATGTGAAACTAAGTATGTCCTTTAGAATGGGCTCATTTCCTAGTATTCCCTGACTCGACTGTCAATAAGAGAGGATCCACTATTTCAATTAGTGCCATCCTTTAAATCACAAGCTTGCACCTCAACAGTCACAATCATTGGTTGAGAAGAAAATGAAAGTGATGGAGGACAGATTTGTTATTGAACTAGTTAATTAAAGCCAACGGTTGCGGTGGTCAACGTCTGACAAAAGGTTGCAGATTGGATTAAAAGTGATGTGCTTTTCAACATCGGGAATGATATATGCAGACAAGATGAACACTACTTGATCTCTCAATCAATTTGGAAGGAGTTGATCAAGTCTTAATTGAGTTTTCGTATAAATTCCACAGGGAGTTGTCTTATTAATTCTGCTCACTAATAGACGTGGCCCGGAGGTAAAAGGATGGCTTAAAAGTGATACATCCAGTGCCTTTTATTAATCTTTGTACTTTAAGCCTGTGGCTTAGATCCTTGGCATTGTAGAGAACAATACAGTAAAACCAACGCAAGAATAATTGCATTCGAAAAATTTGGCAAAAATATTTCCACACCAACAGAAAGGAAGAAAATAAATAGAAAAAATGCTGAAGACAGAAAGTGACTTTAAAGAGTCATATTCCCATTTTTTAAGTCCCTAAAATAGTACAAAGAAAAATAAAGGTTCACCTTGGTGTTCATTAGCGAGACACACGTGGAGCTCCTTCACTGTGGCCCGGTCCACAGCAGCCTGGACTCGCAGCATGTCCAGCTCCTCTTCTACGCCGGCTCTGCAGTCACACACAGAATACACTTTTCTTCATATGTCAAATCTATTCTTCTACAAATATAAATGGCACAACAAAATGTGGAATAGATAAATATCAAACCACTACCAACACAAGCATTGTATATAACGAGTATCTTTCTGGATTCCACTATGGACTCCATTATTATAGAAACTTTGATTACACATTTGAACTTGAATCTTATGCACTGGCTTTCTCTTCCCAACAGAAAAGACGACATTGTTAAGAATCAACTAATTAAAATGCTTTTTAATTCATCTGGAAATCAAAGTGACAAGCAACATGAAACGCCAAGGTAGGAAAGTACAGTGTGCGTGTGTGTGTGTGTGTGTGTGTGTGTGTGTGTGTGTGTGTGTGTATCATAACAGACAAACAGACTGGAAAGTGTGCCCAATTACCTCTCTGCAATTAGCTTGATTCCTGCTAAAGGCTAATTATGTGGAGCCATGCTCAAGACTTTGCACTTTCAAGTTATTATTAGGACCCCAACTGAAGTCTACTGAGGATACACACAAGCCCACTGAGACAACCACACCTGAAACACACACCTAATTTCCCTCCCCTCTGCTCCACAGAGTCAGAGAGAAACACTAGAAACAAGCTCTCCTGCTACTGGTGGCATTCTTCCCTCAGTTAACCTCATTACAGCAGTAGGTCTCCCTTCCGGCTCACTTCTTAAGGCATGCAGCGAGTGCAGCGTGCGCGATACACTCTGAAGTGTTTTGAGGACTAACAGGGCATTTGTGGCTATGGTGAACTATGATGAGCATGATGGCAATTAACTCAAACTAGACACCTGTTTCCACCAATCTAATATTGTCAGATCAACCAAGAGATTTTTCCATACGTATACCAAGAAAATGACTTGGGGAAAAGTTATCGCCATAGCACAGGGAAGAAAATTAATTAGCTTTTTAGCCCACACACTCCAGGAGAGGCCTTTTCTAATGGCTGACCGCAGCTTAAATAAGTACACAAATGACTCTCCCTGAGGAGGTGGGGGGGGGGGGGGGGGGGGGGCGAGGAAGCAGATGGATATGTGTCGCTCCTCTATAGATTTTCCTCCATAAATGAACTCCAGTCGATGAGGCACCGGCACTGCCTTGTGTGTCCAGGCTGTTAATGGGACAAATGAGCTGGAATATGCAGTGTGTGAAATGAGCCTGTTCCATCTCATGTTTCTCTTTTATGCCTTTTCGGATGCTGATGGTATTGACGCTAAACCAAAGTTCATATGCAAAACATTCAATTTTGTTGAAGGATAAGCATACTTCGTTGGATGGAGAAGGGATTCGATTGCAGATGGAGCTCATTGGCCAGAGGCCTCCGGTTTCACATCACAACAATTTGGAGATGGAAGACTATTGCGTCCTCATTCAGCAACATTCAGTTATGTGTGCACCAGTCTGCCAAAGATTGGGAATTAGCGGAGCTTGGGATGTTGCAAGGGCAATAATACGAATTTGGTGACTTATCTTCAACATCTGCCGAGGTTATTGAGGGAAAGTAAAAATAAATACAAAACTAAAAGAATAGATTTAATCCTTGACTTGTAGGACAATTTGTATTGTTATTTGTCATTTTGTCACATTTGCTTTAGTTTTGTAGTTCAATGATGTGAGTCACAATGTTACAGTTTACATTTACAATTACAGGATCTCTTTTTTTTTGTGGCTAATTTGATCAACGATGGAAAATTCTCATTTAATTACACCGTTGAAAACAACCAAATCTTTCTCCAGTTTCCTTGAATGTTTGCGCCAACCCTCCCATACAGTCTTTACTCCTCACACGTTGCTTCCCTGTGTGAGTGCATCACATTTGATAAACAGATGTTTACTCTTTTCGACCTATTGGGGTCCTGATGATGAGAAAAGAGCAGCTCTGACAATTCAAAAAGACCAAACCTTTTCCCCTACGTTTCCTGCAATTGATCTGAAATGATAGCATGTTCTCCGGTCATATCCCCGCTGTCACAGAGGAGAAAAGGTTCTCCACAGCCACACCTTCTACAGCGCATGGCAAGTCTTTTTCTTTGCTTTTTTTCCCCTCCAATCTGAATACTAAATCAAATGAAGCTAGTTGAACAATTTCCAATTCCCTCTCAACTTGCTGCTTCACCTAAGGTAGAATAACACTCAGCAGGCATAAAAGCAAAAGAAGTTTCTCTGCAGAAAGGAAACTAAAGGCACTAGACAGGTGTTACTTTTGGTAATGATGTGGTCTGCAATGCAAGTCTGTGTCTCACGCCGCTCTTTTGGCCCCCGTTTTTTGAAAACATTTTCTCTCTCGTGCAGCACAAGAACTTCCGCCCTAAGCTATCCACTCCATGTCATTTGATCTCGCCTCTACCTGTGTTGCACCTAACACAGCTTAGAGCACAAACTGCCAGCCTCCATCCACAAGGGTGTACAACACAACATCATCTGCAGCCATTGTGCTTCCACATGCCAGCATTCTCTTATAGTTTCTTGCTCGGCACATAAAAATACACAGGAACAGCAGGGAATAGGGTGAGAAAGCGAAGAAAACCTCTGGCATTTTTATCGCTGGGGAAAGAATCTTGTTTTGGGGTGTGTGTTTGTGTGTGTGTGTGTGCGGGGGGGGATTCCCCTCTGGTTAAACTCAGGCTAGAGGGCTGTTAATTCACGGAGGGAGTTTGGGTGGATAAGCCACCGCTGTCAGCAGAAATGGTGACTGGTGGAGTTTACGCGGCTCAGTTCTGTATTTTCGCTGTGGGCGAGCAGCAGCCACAGTGGGTCTAAGAGTGAGGTTCTGCTGCCACAGGCCACTGATATGAGAGGTAAACGGGGATTCATGTAATGACCACTGGTGGAAACAACCGAGGATGTCCACATTATTCTCTGTTCAAGAGGCGTGTTGATGCTGCGAGGTATCCTAATATGGAATAAGAAATCATAATGTTGTAATTATTAAACATGAGGAACAACTAAATACCACTTCCGCAGTCAATGACTATTCAAATACGAGAGGACCGAGGCACACTACATTCTCTCGTCTACTGTATGTGTTCTTTGTGCTCAAATGTCATCTTGTTATGGGACTGGTTAGGACTTGATGGCACACTAAAGCTTGCATCAGAATTACTAAGTGTAAAGCAAGTTGTTTTTTTTACGGTTTATTTTTGCACAATAATTAATTTACCAAATAATTAATGAAGGAAAAAACCTTAGTTGTCTGATTAAAAAACATGCATAAAACATTATGTTTGTGCGTGTGTGTTTGTGTGAGCAAATGTGTCCCCTCCTCCAACTAAGCCCTGGTCCGGGGGGCAAAAGACTCTCATTACTTCTAATACCTTTTAGCAAATCAAGATGAAACGAAAAGAAATAGAGGAATATGAGGAACATCGGGGTAAAATGTATTAAACTTAATTAGTGTCAACGTCGCTTATTGGGGAGGTTCACGTTGGTAATGGTCACTCTCTATAGAGGAGCTTCCACTGCAGTGCAAATGATCTCAAAGGCTTTTCCCCTCAGTAATCGCTAGCTAATTTATGCTTTGATGTCGTCTGAGTATAGCATCTTAAGTCTGAGGGTGCACTGCATGTGTTTATTCTGTTTATGGTGCCTAAATAATCCCTGCCTCTTTTTACCAACAGACCTTTAACAACAATTAACAAGCACAGACACAGAGTGCCGCAGACAGATGCATAATGAGGCAGATAAAATGATCCCACTGAAAATTTGCTTGCCCACCCTGCCCGTAGTTGCTTGCCAGAGCGATCTACTACGACCAGAAGGAAATCTCAATTGTAAATCTGCCTTGGTGTCAACTAGTATATTTCAGTGTGCATCTGAGAGGTATTGTAAACTGATGAAAGGTTGAGCTATAGGTCTTGATGTCAGATTCTGCCAGTGCATAATCACATGACTATAAAAAGGAGAGGCTACTTTACTTGTGGGATTGTTCGCTGACTAAGTAATGAAAGCAACAGGGCAGTCCCAGACTATCAAGAAAAGTTAAACTCACTAAATTATGAATGGTTTTTATCGTTTCTAATCCACGCCAATTTCTGAGTTTGTCAGGATAACTAAATTCTTGTCAACAGCTTTTTAAGTGACAGAAAAGATGTTAAAAAGGGCTCCAGAGTGCGACTATTTTGGCACGTGCGACCAAACATTTGTCGAGTGTGATGCTAAAACATACCGGTAGCTCAAAATGAAGAAAACTATTGATTATTTTTGTGTCAAGAACAATGCTGCAGTGCCCATTACACCTGTGCCCGGGCCCCGACAGGTCCGACATCATCGGTGGAGGTAACTGCTCCACCACCCGACTCCCCTGTCCCCGGTAAGAAGACAGCAATGTGTATAAGAGCTGAAAAAAAAACAAGGTACACAATTTGGGGTGCACCTAAATTTGTGCTGGTGCAAGAAATGTAAAAAGTTAGTCTGGAGCCCTGCATGGATTAGAAGTTCAATTTCTTCAGTAAGCCGAAGGAACAAAAAAGGAGCTATACGCTGTATTAACGCCTGAGATGCAATGTTCAATGAGCACATATGGGTGTTCTGGTGTCCACACGCTTTTGACCGTGTAGTCATGTCTTAGCCATGTCTTTTTTTTAAATGTACTGACAAAATAATAAGCATATCTTAACAATGTTCAAAGAGACGCCAACCCACAAAACACAATAGAAGAAACCATCCCGCTAATAATTTAATTTTCTTGTCAAACAATAAGCAAGTTGTTGCTTACTGCATCCCCAAGTCAGCTAAAAGAGCAGACAAACAGACCCGTCTCAGCTTCTCGCTCATCCTCTTGCTCAAGTGCAGAGCTTGGAGGGGGGCCTGGGCTTCATAAACGTATCTTACCACCGCGGGGACCCACTGTGCAGGACTTACACCAGCAAAACGGTCATTTGGGCCCCAAGATGGTGTTTTACAAGCGCTGTTTTACAGAGAAGGTGATAGGGAGCATCTGTGCACCATATCATGACAATAAGGAGGAGCGAATGCGATTATACAGAGACTCTCCTCTAAAGCCAGCCACTTGGCATTTAAAGCCTTATAAGGGGTCTTTATTTGGCCCTAAATTCTTCAGCTGCCAGGAGTTAATTACCCATTAGTGGATCATTGCTAACACTTATCTAGCATAACCTTCACAAGCGCAATCATTATAACACGATCAACGGAACAACAAGCTGCAACTGCTTTCCCCCAATAGTGTCCTGGTAGTTATGCTTTCACAAACTCTCGTTGTTGTTGTTGCACTGTGATGGACACACTCTTGCCTTTTTGTTGCCTCTCAACAGAAATGTGCATCGCATGGAAGTGAAGCTTGTTTGGTTACGCTGGTATGGTATGGAATAGAGATGGGCAGTATGCTTTCGCTTAGTTCAACACACCGAGCTGTGTGCAGATGCGTGCCCTGGAACGGAGAGTTTTTTTCTAAAGCACAAGTTTAAAGACCCCAGACAAGTTTACTTTGCATCAGCTGCCCGGGTAAGGAGGAGCCCTGGGGGGTGGGGAGGGAGAAGATGAGGTGGAGCTGGCCAGGGGCACATGAAGGGGATCAACACCAACCCCGGAGAACAGGCCGGTTACACAGCTAGGGATGAGGCGAGCCGCTCTCCGTCCCTCGTGGTTTCCCTCGCAGGTCAGATCCGAGGGCCCTACGTGTTCACCATAGTCTGCTCACCGCCCCCCCCCACCCCCTTCCCTTGCCCCACCCCCAGACCATCCAGCGCTCAGCTTTAGTTGTGGCCGGGCAGGCAGGCAGACGGACGGACATCCCTTAACAGGCAGCATCAGCGGCACTAGGGCTGCTAGCCTGTAATTAGCTCGGACAGCTCAGGCTTGGAGAGAGGCAGCCGGGCTATATCATAATGAGCTCAGCTGGGATTAGGAGGACAGGGCAGGCGGGTGAGCAGAGGGGAAAGCAGTAGAAGGGGTGGGAGGCAAGTACCAGAATTCTGGCCTCAGCCTACTGCCGCATTACAGAGGACCGGAGGGAGGCAACTGGGAAGACAAGTCGGAAGAGGGGAAGAGGAGGGTACAGAGGCATCGGATAGAGGAGGAAAGAGGTGAGGAGAGGTGAAGGCTAGGGGAGATGGGGAGAGGAGACTGTGGCTTTAGGCCAAGCTTTGTGTAGCATCATAGAGGGTCAGTGTTAGTGGTACGGTTACAGGGGCTTCTCTAGATCAAACAAGACAATGACTACACTACACCCAGAGACAGACTAAAAGACAAAGACAGGGAGGGAAGAAAGACGAAGGAATTAAATAAAAAGCACCCATTTCAGAAAAAAGTCACACTGCGAGTAAAACACCAAACAAAGTATGTAAAGTATCTCATTGACACTCACTTAATTACACCAGCAACATGACTACAGTTTGGCATGAATGTTCCATTTAAAATGCAATTATTTCACAAAGACACCACCAGGGATTCTGATGATGTGATTTTACTTTGTGCACTTAGATTTGTGAATTTTTGGGCAGCCAATTTTACAAATGAGCACCGGGTCTAACGATCTTGCCTTGGCCCCTGCTGGCCGGTAATGATGTGGAGAGCTAGGTGGACGCCGCGAAGTTGGGAAGGGCACGCTCAAATGTTAACACCCACCAAACAAGTCAGGACTGTGGAAGTGCTGTTTGGTATTAGTGTACATGTGCAAGACACAGAAAGAAACAGTTTCAAAAGGATGCATGCACAGTCAAACGTCCAGTGCCGGTATCACCTATGATGCAGCCACGCAGCTTTGACAGCAGGTGACTTACTTTTCAATAGAGAGTTTCCTGGTGAGGTTTTTCAAGTAGGCCAGCTCATTCCACACCGCATCACTGTTCTCTTGTCTCAGCTGCCACGGCTCTGCACGCTGCGTCCTTCCACCTGGCCTGGACACATTTACACAACATATAAGAAGACAAAAAGTAGAAATGAACCGATAGCCTCACTTATAGACACACACACACACACACACACACACACACACACACACACACACACACACACACACACACACACGTAAAGCAAACATACTAACAAGGGAAAATGGTTGGGACTGTATGTTATCTTGCTGCCTCCGGCCAATTCACATGGGGCTAACAAGGCCCCTTATTCTCACTCTGTTTTTGTTATTCAGCCATCTTTAGCAGTATTCAAATGAGCAGCCTTGACTTTGACATTTCAGTGGCAAATCATGTACACACGTATGCACGTTTGTTAAAGCCCAGGGCACTGCCCGTGTGGCAGGGCGTTGGACCATTCCCTGTGTGCCATGCAAATGTAGATAATGGCAAAAAACACACTCGCAAACGAGGTCATTCAAATGTCTACACCTCACTTATGAATACTTAATGACACTTTGTGCTCAGTGGCTGCCCCCTCCATTGAACTTCACCCTTCAACTCACTCACACACACACACACACACATGTACACACTGTCCCTACTGCGCTCAACTGCATCCCTGCTCACACCCAACTCATCAATCAGTCTTAGCCCAACACACTCAATTCCAATTAGCCTTTCATTTGCAAACTAAAATGGCTTTTAGTGAAAAATCCACCGATTTCAAAAGTAGCAGATGAGAGTATCATTTTTGTCTCACACACACACACACACACTAGAGTTTCTCATTTTCACTCAATCAATGAGCTGGATGTGTGGAAATGGAATGTGAGGGTCACTGCTATTGCGGAGGGCACCTTTTCCCGTGGTCATTATTGGCTATGTAGATACAGCCACACTACGCTAATACTACTTAAACCCTGGTGCCTGGGAGTTGGAGGCTACTGAAGAACGGCAAATGTTTTCATTTAATACTGCTAATGCCCCTGTGAGCAATTTGGAGCCCTTGAAATTCTTCATGGTGTATGCGTGTGTGAGTTTATATCTGTGTTATCTGTGGGCTCGGGTTAGTTTCCCAGAGTGCAAAGCTACTTAACGTATAATCTCGCTGTATGGTCACAGAGATTGATACACTTTTACACGTTCGACAGCAAACACACAATGAATTTCAGCCTGAGCTATCTTAACACTGCCTGGAGCTGTAAAAGTACATGATATTTTACCCAAAGCTCCGTGTTAATTCTCGCTGTGTGATTTTTAAGTATGTAGTGTATCAACTGCATTCCTTATGAAAGGTGTATGAAGCTTTAGTAAGTCACGGTAAAGCTTTTTAAAGCATTTTAATTTGTTTACAGTGGGCCAAAAAGCTGTTGAACATGGAGCCATGAGAGAGCTATCTTCTTCAGGCCTCAGTGCTTTCTCCCCTACGGTATCCTAGTTTCCATTATTAAGCAGGAGGAAATAGAGAGAACTTTTCCGCGCCGCTGCGGCTAATTGCTCTGATTCAGGGGGAATCTGTTTATGGGCGCAACTTTGATCAGAGTACGGATGCTTTAATAACCTTTAATTTTATTTGCTCACCCTCATCATCCCCAGTCTGATTAAAAAACTTTTTCCCTTCCTTCATATAAATAAGAAGTTGGCTTTTTTTTTCTCCCTCCTCTCCTTCATGCCATTTTGGGAAAATAATGTGGTAATGGTGAATGGCAGGATGGTTTCACTGGGACTGGCCAACTGCGCAGCACCTGCATGCTGATGAGCCAATGGAGCGTTTGTCTGCTTTGTGATTGGCTCGCAGTTCCATCTTGAGTGGGACAGGTTATCACGCACACTGGTGACGTACAGCAATCAATTGTTTAATTCCATACTTAATTCTGCTGATGAGAGGTGAATATTTATATACGGTAAACGAAAATCTGGTAGGTGCAGAAACATGATATTAGTGTCTAACACTTAGGTATCTTAGTCGACGTAACCAGTGTATATAAACAACTTAAGCATTTGAAAGTGCAGGCATGTGAGTGTGGCAGGTTACATGATGAGGGGGGGGGCAGAGAGAAGGGAAATGAAAACGACCCCCTGCATCTTCCCAAAAATGCAACAACACAGCATGGAAGCTACAAGGAAATCCCTAACAAGCTCGAAATGCAATGAGACCCGATGCCTATCCCCACTGACTTGTTAGGGCCCTGATTTCCCACCACTAATGGGAGTATTTAAGTCATTTTCTATTGTCTCTCATCCGGGATGGCATTACCCCAGTGGGTTCAACAGCTATTTAAGGATGGGGCTTAATGCCAAATGAATGCCAGGATCATAACATTGAGTGACTGGCTGGTGCCATGGAGGGCTCGGACTGAAAAGGGCAAAGCTGCCTATCGCATCAATTTTATGTCAAATCAGTCATGAAATACAAATACACTGACATTGAGACTACAAACATATTATTATGGATTGTTTGGTCTTCTCGGCGCTTTACTCTTAACCACAGCCTTGTTTGCCTTATCATAGGAACATACATAACATCAAGGCAGTCCACCACGCAGCATTTCTTTGATAACCCGCTAAAATGTAGAACAACAGCAGCACAACTGGTGTTGACTCTGAGAGTTCTCTCTCTCTCTCTCTACATCTCTCTGTCTTTGTTCCCACTGTCTCAGACACATGCTGTTGAGCCGCGCTGAGCTGACATGAGCCGAGTCGAGCCGAGCGCTGAACACGCTCTCTCCCTCGCTCCACTTTCACACGGGCTCACATTGCACTGCTGTTTTCTTTAATTAACCCAGAGAGAAAACAGCTGACGGGGTCAACACTTCGCTCCCGTGCGGCCACCAAAACATATGCACCTTTAGTTACATCTTTTAAAAATGGACCCAATGATGCTGCTGGAGGAAAGAAACAGAGACAGAGAAAGTGGGGAAAAAGGGGCTGGGGGAGACAATGGAGAGAAAAGATCCTTATATTAATGACGTTTTCCAGCACATTTTGCGCTTTGTGTAAAAATCCTGTGGTTTCTGTTGAAGATAACAGGTCGAGGCAGGAAATGGACCCTCCTCTGCACTCCTCCTCCCTTCTCAAACACCTTGCACCCCCCCAGGACCAGACACCTCCAGCCTCTGGCTCTCACATTCTAATGAACGCTGGGGGAGAAGCGCGCACAGACTTGGCACAAAAAGGCCCAAATTGACTGGGCTTAAAACCTCAGAGCTTTTCAAAGGCAAAGGAAGGAATTTCTCCCACTTTCCCAAATCCAGCAATCAGGTCTTGTCAGACAACATGTGGAGATCTATGAGTCCCTAAGACTCTTTGTGCGTGGTTTCAGAGGGTTGTAGCATTTCACAAGGGCTTTTAACATCAGGCAAGGTGAGTTATGTGCTTTGAAACATCGCTCACTGGCTGCTGCTGCTGCTGGGTGGAGCTGGAAGTTATCCAAGTTACTTTGTGTATGCAGAGGTCCTCTGTGTTTTATGAATCAAATGTGTATACACCAACAGGTCCTGATTTATTGTGCCACGTATATATAAACTGTGTTGTGTGACGCTGTGTACTCACACGCCATTTGATTTCTCCATCTCTCTCAGCTGGCCTCGGACTGTCTTGTAGTTGGCTTGAATCAGACACAGGCGTTCACGCCGCTGATCATGAGCCCGCCTCAGCTCCTCATTCTCCTCCATCTGTAAGGCACAGCGACAAGATTATTATTATTTTTTTTTTACCAAAAGTCGTATGTGTCAAATGAAACATAACTTAACTGAAATATGGAGTCAGCTTCATTCACACTGGCACAGCAGTGTGTCAGGGAAGCTGAGAAAAGCCCCTCACCGTCTACATATTTAAATTGGTCTGCAGCTGAAACACCTTTGCCTGACAGGAACCAGCAGGTTCAGATTCTTTTCTCTCTTCGCCTTCCTCCTTGACAAGTGCTTCCACTCTCACTGGGCAACTGAGACATCATTAAGAGACGACATTTACACAAAGAGTCAATGGGGTCACAGAACACCGAGCAGGCACACACACACACACACACACACACACACACACATACACACACTCTTTAACCAGCAAAGAAACGCACTCGCTAGAGTTACCAACTGATGACCAGCACGTGTTGTGTTGGGGGGGGGGGGTTGTAGCGGTGGGTTTGCTGCTGACACTGTTGTTGACAGCTATTAAAACACTGCGAGATTGGGCTCCAGCTTTAAAGAGGGAGTAAGAGAAGACAACATATAGATTTTTCTTGTCAGGGGCACCCCTCTTCCCCATCACACTGACCTTAACAGCGAGGGTGGTGGAGAAAACACTTTCAAAAGGTAAGGACAAACAGAGGTGGAAAGAGAGCAACGGAAGAGAGAAAGACAGCTCATGAAAATAGAGGAAAGAGAGAGAACAGAGAAATTAGAAAGAGAAGAAAGAGAGAGCGAGAGCAACGCAAAAGAGAAAGTGAAAGGAAGAGTGCAGGACAGGTTTCTGCTTGAGTGGCCAGGGCTAGGGAGAGTTGTCGAGCGCTTTCTGAAGGGAAGGAGCTTGTTTACTGCTGATATGACACGGCTGCCCTGCAGAGAGGGAAATGCGAGCCCTCAGCCCTGTTATTATTAACAAGGACAAAGAGAACAGAGAGCGCACAAACATGCACCAGACACACAACAGGTGCACACGCACACATACACACACACACACACACACACACACACACGCACACACACACACACAGCCACTGTGACAAGTATGGATTTTCCCTGGTGCGGATTATTCACAGAGGACATCTGCAAGACATCCTCGGCCCCTTCGAGCTGCCCCCAACCTCTCAAAAACAAGGCTCTAATGAAAGGGGCCAGACCGGGGGTAGTGTTAACTGGTGGAACTAGGAGCTGGAGAAGGACACAGAAGAGTTGAGGCTGACTGATGGAGGGGGGGGGGCAGGACGGAGCGAGTGGCAGGGCATTAGCCACATCATGGCTTCTCAGGCTCCTTCCAGAGCTTCCCCTGGGCAGCCCAGTTCTGGTCATCAGGCCACAGATCAATACACCCCCTTACTCAGCCAGCATACACATCTGTGGACGTTCTCAAGCTGAAAAATAATTACACAGCAACAGCTACTGTTTACTTTAAAGTGTGCGGAAGTAAAAAAAAAAAAAAGAGGCCATTATTATGAGAATTGTTTGTTTGTCTGCTGCTGTTAGCTGCTAAGGTCAAAATGTCAATGGTACGGGCTGGCGTTCCCAATTTGAAAGGCATTCTTTTGGAAATAATTAGATCGGATCAACTGGAGAACAACGGACTGGACAGAGTGAAGTGCTGTCCTGGACGATCCTCAAGGTCTCAGCTGTCGCTGATGGAGGGCTTTATTCTCAATGCCAGATCCAAGCAAAGGACATGACCACTAAATCATAATCTGAACTAATGCTTTCGTTAATGTGGCCACAGATGTGAGTTGCCAATCACAGTTTTTCTGTGCATACCTTTGCTAAATGCCCCTCAACTGGCAGACACATAAATGGCACCATTACCCAAGACAGTCAAGCGTGTCGTCTGAATCTACGTTGAGCATTAACGTCTGACTAGTTGTCTTCCAGTGATATAATTCAGACACTTCAGATCTGACAAGAAAATGATGCCTAATGTGTTCAAAGGGAGATAACCTCTACATAATCACTCACTCAGTGGTCAGTCCGAAATACAGAAAGGGTAAAGAAAGGCAACAAAGGAGGACAGCTGTAGGGCAAAGTCAAAATTATAAAAAAAAAAACAGTCATGGCAGCGGAAAATGTACTCCACTGACATCAAATAAAAAAGAACCTTAAAAGACAACACAGTGGAGAGGTGAACATGAAGTGTATTTTGTTTGCAGTGAGTTTGAGAGAGAGAAAAACCAAGGGAATGAGGAATTGTGGGAGAACGACGTCATAGAGCACGTGAAGGTTAAAAGACCAATAAAGCTGATTCGTTTAAGGGGGGGAAAAAAACCTGCTGCATCCACTTTCACCGGAGCAGCTCCTCCCCTGCTGCTTCACTGCCTACGCGCTGTTTATGTGCGCACACATATGTATTTGTGTGTGTGTTTGTGTGTGTGAAAGACACTGTAGGAGAAGGTCATGGAGGAGGCAGTGGCATCGGTAGTGCAATTGAACCCTTTGGAGACCGTGACTCTTACAGAGCTGCAAACCTTCCCACAACCCAGCGGCTGATAGCAGCAATCATATGTGAGATAGTGGCCCGAGCAACAAGCAGCTCCACTATGCCGGTCTAGTGCTCCACACTAACAGCTGGACACCACTGTGTCATTGAATGTGCCCAATTCAGCAAACAATACCTCAAAGTAGTTCATATAGTCCCTGGCAGTCAACAGCCTCGGTTATACTTTCCGCAAGGACGCTCGGACGGACACGAGCTGACGCGGCACAGTGAAGAGGAAACATTAGGATCTTTCACACTCGTGTGCGGGTTTCTACTCATGGCAAACCGACATTCTCAAAGATCCTCAAAGTTCTCCATTTTCTCCGCCCATCGGCGTAGTTAGAAATTGTTGTTTGTGCACGGACAGGTGGAAACTTGCCGCACAGGACTTATGGGAAAACTGGCAACCCTTGCGGATGCAGGAAGCCTAAATCAAGCCTTACAACACAAAAAGCAAAGAAGTTGATGCGGGCTGCAGGAAACAAAGGACATAAAGTTAGAATAAACCCCCCCAAAAAAGAATGGGGATTGCTTGATTTATGTAGATATGGAAAGGAGAGGATATTATGTGTATTCGTCTATGTCAGCTACCTTCAACTGCAGCAGCTCCTCAAGGTCTTGTTTCCGCTGTTCTGCTCCTCTTCTCTTCCCGCTACCCAACTCCACACCGCTGGCTGGGGACAAAGACCTGGATCGCTGCACCGGTGCACCCTGGGACAGGTAAGCAAAGAAGCACTGGGGTGAGAACTTCAGCACACTTCCCTTACACAGACACAGGCACAAACCCATGCAACAATTAACATCTGTAGAAACACTGAGTGAATGCCAATAATGGAATTATCCATGTTCATTCCGTTCCCCTCTCACCTTGAGTAAAACATGAACGTTGTTTTTTTTTTCGGCACACACATATGCGCACACAAACAAACATGCTGTCGGAGGAATAAAGCAAGCTGGCTGGAGCAGCAGTCCGCAGAAGCTGAAGGGAGGAGGTTCAGTTTCGTGTGTGTGTGTGTGTGTGTGTGTGTCTTTGGAAGTGGGAGTTGCAAGCTGAGAGCAGCAAAGGTTTCTCCCTGCGACTGGCTAATGAGTATGTTCATTTCCATTTACATTGTTTCTTTGACAATAATGATGTCCCATTAGGGGAGACTAAAGGGGCTATAGATTCCAGAATGTGCTGGGCTTCATTACAAGAGGTGGGCAGGGAGGCCACTCTAATTGCTCTACTAGGGGCCTCCAGGTTACACTTGATAGGACAACTGGAAGAGCCGCCGATTAGGGGGGGGGTTGAAGTTTGCTCTCCAGCCTCTTCTGTAGAAATAAATACAGAAGTGGAGAAGTGCTGGGGCCACGCTGTAGAGAAGCAGTGGGAACAATATGCTAGTGGAATATGAATATGGGAGGATAGGAGGCCCCATGCGGTGCCTGGCAGAGCTGACCAGATGGCAGGCTAAAATATGCAATGCGACTAAACGTACAACAGTCCTTGGGCTGGAGTGGTTGAGGAGTACAGGAGGAGGAAGGGGGGGTGGTGGAGTGAGGAGGTTTATGATAGGACGGTGGATAGATAAGTGCCCTCCCTCAAAAAATGGGTTCTTTTGGCTCTGTTGTCTGTTAAAGTTTGTGGTCTAATCTATCTGTATAAAACTACAGATTGGAAAGTGCATTTAGTGTAACTCGTACATTAGTGTACACTGCAACCAAACAAACTGTGGGCGGTGAGGATTCTTGTGTGAAGTTGACTAAAAGAACACAGTCAACAATGTCGTCCGGCCTGCATTATGTAAAATGCATGAATACAATGGCTTTTGACTGCATCACATCTACTACGTACCTCATGCGTGGGCATGCAAATGTGATCCTGCACAGCAGAGGTGAACTCACGTCATTTACAATGATAACACTAAAAGGCAATTATTACCTTAATGGCAATAAAAATCCCAGTCAAAACGTGCATGGGGTTTGATATTGTGAAAATATTCAGGATTATAACAATAAATACACATTTCTGTCACATGTCTATTTTGATTTTATCGCTGTTATTATATCTGTAAAACCATTTTCCTGTGACAAACATTTCTAAGCACACCAGTGTGTTCGGGAATGTGCCTTGAGGCCACAGTTGACTCCAGTGACCCGGTGTGCCCGGTTCTGCTATCATGCCTGAATGGGTGCCAACCATGTGCTCTGACGCCGCCTGACTCCATGCAACTAATTAGCAGATTGAGCTGCATATTCCTGATGAGTGGCCAACTGGCTTAGCCTGTGTGTGCATAGGGGACACCGAGAGGCCAAAAAGGGGAATCCAGATCAACTAAAAGTCCTGAACTTTAAAGTAAAGAGGACTAACTTTAAAGTATAACTTATTGAGGATGAATTCTAAATAGGTTTTCAGATAGAGGTACATTTCGGGGAGGATTGATTTATCAATGAGCTGAATATTCCATCATAGGACATAAACTGCAGTGTGTCCGAAGGTGTATAGGGGAAGATGACATGGCGATGCTGACAAATGACTGAGATTTGCTGCAGATGTTCTCTCTGCCGCAGGTACACGAGACACATGAATGCCTTCTGCTTGTGTGGGAAGCTCTCTGCTGTGACATTGTTGTTTCTGTTCCACAAGTAAGGCCTGAAAGATACAAATCTGATAACATGAGGCAAAGAAAGATGTGCCCGCTGTCAAGCTCGGCAGCTGGTTTGGCGGCCATGACCTGACCCGCGCATCGCACCCTGTTACAGCTCTGTAAGCATGAAAGTGCAATGCAGATGGAGGGGAGGAGGGCATCCAGTACGAGGGAAATGAGGAGAGAGGCCCCGAGTCTGTATGCAAGGAAGAGTAAAACTCTCAAAGAAGAAACATTTCATCGACTGCCTCCCTCCTCTAACCTCTCTCTCTCTCTCTCTCTCTCTCTCTCTCTCTCTCTCTCTCTCTCTCTCTCTCTCTCTCTCTCTCTCTCTCTCTCTCTCTCTCTCTCTCTCTCTCTCTCTCTCTCTCTCTCTCTCTCTCTCTCTCTCTCTCTCTCTCTCTCTCTCTCTCTCTCTCTCTCTCTCTCTCTCTTTCTCTCTCTCTCTCTCTCTCAGAGACTGGTATCAATGGGTTTCTTTATGATTGCAGCAGCACGTCATGTGTGCGTCTGGAGCTCTCAAAGCTGAACTCGTTCAGGTTCCCGGTAATGTTGTACACACACACACGTGTGTGTGTGTGTGTGTGTGTGTGTGTGTACTTTGACGTAGGTCTGTATGTGTCCTGTCCTGTGCTTGTGTGTACAAGCACAGGACAGGACACATACAGACCTACGTCAAAGTGTAAACACATGGGTGCACACATAACACAAAGCAAATGTACTCCATTTAACAAAAAAATATATTAAAAGGAGTACACGGATTCAAAAGACCAAGATACACTGCAAAATACATCACAAATGTAAGAGCCGGTAACCTGAGAATACACAACTACGATGAACCCACACTGAGGACTGTTCGCACAACAAAGATGCTGTGAAACCAGATAAATGTGTGTGGGAATGCCCAGCTAGCAGTGGCACAAATATTACTCATAGAAATGCCCCTGAACAGGGAACCATGAGGCAGCCATACCCCGGTGGAACGAGCCAAAAGGCTACAAAATATGACTTTTCTAAGACAAAATGACAGCCTCCGCTCCCCAGTGGGACAGACACTTTAAAGACAGTTTACGAGAAGAGGCCCACGATACAAAGAGCTACAGACACATACAAAGCTCCATACAAAGTGTAAAACCCAGAAGGGACGGGATGCTTCCCATCATGAGATACCAAGCAAGGTATGAAAGAGAACTGCATAGGTTTGATTCAAAGTTAAACTACATCATGCTCATAGTGGACCACTGAAATAAATAAATGTATATATTCCAGATGGTTTTTGATTGGCTAAATAATAATAAATGTAACTTTTATTAATCATTTATATGTTTTTTTTTCTCAGGCTTTCTCCAATTCAAAGAAAACTTTTCTTTCCTCAAATCCTGAAAAAAACATGAGTTCAACACTTGCTGCATGTGGCAAACCGTGAGTCATGAACCGCTCGTCGCCTCAGCCAATAATCACATTTCACTTTAGGCGCTTAGTGGAGGCTGCAAATTGTGTCCTGGGTGGTAGCAGTGGGCTGCACAGAAGGCTCATTTCATCAGCTTTTGACCTTGCAGACTGGTATTATTGCTTAAATGGAGTGTAATGAAGCATAACAGCTTTTATGGTTTCTTTGGAGCAGCATCATATCTGGATATTAAGCAGCCAACAGAGACACCTACTCAAAATGTTCACGTTTTTTAATAACAGTAAGGTTTAACATGATTTATGAAGTTGACGTGTTGTTTACTTACCTAAAGCTAGTAACCTTCGGTGTTACAACTATTTTGACTTTGTGGGGAGAGGGAGAATCAGGTAGTGGCTGAAGAGGTTACTGGTGGCTGGTTGAGTAAAGGTTCATACTGTAGCAGCCTTATAGAGTTGACTGTACTGACTCTACTTTACATTTTCATTTGATGTTGTGTAAAGTTAAAATGTCTGACTTCTAAACCTTCAGACCTTACTGTTAGTTATCTTAGTTTGGTTTCCACTGAAAAGGACAACACATTCACACTGAGTTAAATACCAATTTACACTTTTATTAATCAGATTATGATTCATGTTTTTAGTCAGCGTAATAAGGTAGGAATTGTGTGAAAAATACATTACAGTCCCACGTTATTTAAAGCATTGGCACAAGAATCGAAATCATTAATAGTAGGTCTGAATCCAGACAGATCAGGTGTGTGTGTGTATGTGTGTGTGTGTGTGTGTGTGTGTGTGTGTGTGTGTGTGCGTGTGCGTGTGTGTGTGTGTGCGTGTGTGTGTGTCCTAGGGCAAACACAACAGTGCCTCCAGAAAAGCGAAGCACATCGAATAATGTCAATACTGTTTATTTATTTTGTACAAAGTAATTTCACTACATGTACAAAGTGCCTGAACAGAAGCACCTCCATTGAAGCGATAATGAGGACAGCTGTATAAATCAAACAATGTGTCTTCAGGCCAGCTTTAGAGTGAGTGAGGCCATCTAGAAATATGCACCGCCAAACTTATGAGTGGAATACTGAGAAGATCAAAAGCTTCTTTCTTGTTCATAATGTACTGTTGAAGCGGTAAATTAGCCAGTGCCTGAGCCCAAGGCATGCGTGAAACAAGTAGCACACGCCGGCCTGGTCACAGTAGGAGGGGCATCCTTGTGTGTGTGTGTGTGTGTGTGTGTGTGTGTGTGTGTGTGTGTGTGTGTGTGTGTGTGTGTGTGTTGGAGAGTTCAGGGCAAAGGTTGGCAGAAGCAAGGTCTGATAAATCACATGATTCTCAACAGACCGTTTCCCTCATATCCCTTCTCTACAGCTTTGATCTAATCTGAGCGGAGTGGTAATGGCTATGCGTGGGCATGTTAGCCACTCACCCACGTGCTGTCTCTGACATAATTGGCTGTAGTGTGTGCTAACCTACCTGCTGTCCTCTGACAGAACTGGTGGACCTCTGTTGAAGGGTCTTATCCTCCGGATCGGAGCCTCGGCTGGGGGCCCAGTCAGAACCAGGGCTAGACCTCTGAGCTAGAGCATCAACATGCTCCGACACCACCGCCTGTAAGAAAAGAGTGACGGTACATGTGCATTTGTGAGCGAGGAATACAGAGAACAACAGAAAAGTGACAAAACTAATTGGGAATCCAACAGGACTGACGCCCCGTAGTCGATTAGTCGACTGATCTGTCGTTTTGGTCTTAATCAACTAAGATTTCTTTCGTCCATTAGTCGTTTCTATGCTTTTCTCATGCTGATTCACTTATGAGCACATCTCTGGTGAGCACAAGATTTAAAGTGCCGCTTTTGTGCGATTCTTTGGGGAGAAACTCAGACTCAGACTACAGGAGTTTTAAAATCCTACACATAAGGAGAATCTTCTCAGATGTTTCTCTCTCACATCTTAAACATACACACACTACAGGATTTGAAAATAATTGTGCATCACACACTAGAGGACATTATTAAGATTATCATGCCAGAGCGAGCAACACACCACAACCATCTCATTGGGAAGCAGTTGTAAACAAAATGGACAGGGTGCAACAACTAAATAATGCTTTGCAGCGTAAAACGACTAAAGCAGAAGGCTAAGCGTCTGGGTGGGAAAATGGCCCGGGGGAGACTTGTCAACGTGGGTTGTCCATTCTTCAGTGTCAGTGTCCTTGTAGCAGACTTGACTCTCTCATGACGTAATCATAACCGTTATCATCAAACATGTTTGACAATGATTGGGGTGGCCCCAATGGGGCTGCTAATGGTTTGGAAGGTTTAACACTGGATCTGTAAACCCCTCACATTACCAGAGAATCTGGGCCGAACAGGATTTCGGGGTTAAATCAGCCCAACACTCCTGAAGTCTGAGCCCGGATTTAGTTTCACAGATCTGTCAATTAAATCAAAACCATATGAGTGTTAGTCGACCCGAGATTAGACCCTAGTTAGAAAACCCTAGAATCCAAAGTTTGGATAACTTGGCTTGCTGGGCAGTTGTTATTTTGTGAAGCACATTCAAGAAACAAGAATAATTTACTACACAATCCACTTCAAACTTATACGTCTTCATATGAATATTTGTGTGTACAACTTAACAGTAATTTGGCACTTTGAATATGAACACGTGTCATATTCAAAAGAACGATGTTCTCATGTAGGAAAGAAAACGTAATTAATAATCCATAATATGTGGCATGTTGTGATATCTTGATCATAATTCATTTTAAAATTGAATACTAGCCTCAGCTTAACCAAAACAGTTTATAAACAAGAAATGAGTCTGGATCTGACAGGTTCACTGTCCAACTGTTGGACACATTTACAAGCATTTGCACCAAACAGCCATTCAGTCACTTTCTGGAAAATATAATAGTGGTAAATTAAATAGTTATTAAGATTACTAAACTCTAAATATCATTGATAGTTAACGCAAAACATATGCTTGGAAACAAATTGTGTTTACAATCCAGACGTAAGATAGGTAAGGTGAGGTCAGACAAGTCCTCTCTGCAATTTCAGAAAATTGAAGATCAAGTTTATTTCTTAGTATACTTACTAGTTTACTTAATTATGATAAACAATTATAGGAAAGTATAAATAAATCTAGAAGGGTGCAGATACCAGTTTGAGTAAATCAACGGTGAATCAACGGCTAAATGAATTCAGGGAAATGTAGGAAAATCAAAAGCTGACAGAGTCTCAAGTAGTTCAATCGACCTCCGCTTGTATAATGGATGTCCACGTGACATTTTCATATGCCGAAGTCAATAACCAGATGTGCCATGTGGCAGTGGGACAGGTATCTACCACCCCCAGCATTGTGGTGCGTGTGCTATAATGGCCCATCTATTTATCAGTGTCTATTAGCCGGTGTCTAGCAGCATCTGCACACCTCAGCGCACAGCAGGGACTACCAAAACAAACTGAAGGGGACAATGATAAAGCAGATGACCCACCCACAGAGGAGCAGGGTGTGATGCGCACACACACACACACACACACACACACACACACACACACACACACACACACACACACACACACACACACACACACACACACACACACACACACACACACACACACACACACACACACACACACACACACACACACACACACACGCGTGCACATTCCACATTCCATTATTTATCTAGAAGTTAACACTCACCCACACACTTCTTGACTCCATCACCTTACTGCATACATTCTCACCTTTCTTTTCTTAAACCTCACCTGCTGCTATCAACAACATGTCTACTGAACACATCAAACCAAAGCCTTTTGACAAACATTCACAACTGTGTTTAACTGGGAGGCCAGGTAAAGAAGAAGAAAGCCGCACAGGATGTCATCACCTTTTTCTCCAACGAGTCCTGATTGCATTATCAGAAACCTGGCATCTGGGCGTGACCTTGTTAACTGCCAGGGTAATCAACTTTAACCAAAGGGGAGGAGAGGGGATGATAAATTATTAGTGAGGAAGATTTTGTTCATGTTTTATTAAATTGGCCTGTCAAAGTGGGTTGGTCAAATTATCTGGGGCCTCGTTTATTGGAGGCCGGCCATATTGGCGCATCTGTTACAATTATTTATAATTTCCAGGCAGTCAGGAGGACGGACTGGGTTTTTCGGCATCAGCCACATAAAGCAATTTAGAAATTAACTGATGCGGGAGTGTCTGAGTTTTTTTTCCTCTCACAATCTCTCTCATCCCTATCTTGGTTTTCATCCAGAAACAAAAAAAAAATGTTTTGTGAAACTTTGAGAGAGTAAAGTAGCAAGGATGCAAAAGGGGGAAAAAAAATAAACATACAACAAGCAGCTTAGTGAAAGCAATGGACTAGGAGAGAGCATGAGATTGAAAGAGAAGAAGAGAGCATGCAGGTGCAGTGAAAAAAAAAAAAAGAGCAAGAGATTGTGGGGAGCTGAGGGAGGGAGGGAAAAAAAGAAGAAAAAAAAAAGCCAGTCTTGGTAATTACTGAACACGATTAGGTTCTTGGGGGAACTTGTCTGGCACTCGCGGCCCTAACTGCTGAGGATGCGGCAGGCAGGACCATATGGAGGGAGGCTTGTGATTGTGCTCCCTGAAGCTCGTGACCCGTCTGCTGCCGAGCCCTTGAGCTGAATGTGAAATGAGACTTGCCAGGCCTAATGTTCTACACATGCACCATTTATGCCACAAAACAAATCTGATCACTGTTAATTATGGAGCAGCTATAATCAGGAGGGCCCCACCCCCCCCACCCCGCCACACACACACACACACACACACACAAACACGACTACATGCATACACAAATACATGCTCACACATCTGCGGAGCGACAGCGTTTGTGAAAGTGATTGGATTGGCTTCAGGAGTCAGGGCTACAAGGTGCACGCCCCCCCCCCACCGGGGTCAGGTGCACTTTGCATTCAAGATGGTGGTTCTTCAAAAGGATGTGTGTGTGCATATATGTATGAGCATGTGTGTTAACTGAAGAGGAACTTTGTAGAAGGACAGCACACAGTGAGTAGGATGAAGAGTGCATGTATGTTTTTGTGTGTGTGTGTGTGTGTGTGTACACAGCCCTGAGTCCTCCCACACAGCCTGCTTGACCCGAGTGTATGTGCTTGAACGAGTGAGTGCATGTGTCTGCAGCGGCACATGGCTGTGCTTCATTAATGAGGCGAGCTGTGCTACACAGAGGTTCTCATCTAATGAGAGCGGTTGAGCTGGTAAAACACACCGCTGGAGTCCATGTCATTAGTATGTCTCTGGCCCTGGACATGGCCCAGCTCCAAAAAACACGCTCACACACACACACACTCATGTTGACAACACGGATAACAGCAATAACACACTCGACATACACAAGATCAGACCAACATAGCATCATGAAACATTTATCAGACCATAATTCCATAAAGATTATTTGAATGTGTAATCTTCACACAATGTCTTCATAACAGAAGGATGACTGATATGTCTGAGGAGGAAAAGAATATGTAAATACAAGCAGCAGGTTGCACTAAATTTTTAACATACTTCTAGGGAGGTCCTGACAGTTAAGCTAAATGAGTGCCGTTCCAGATGGGGAAAAACTGAAGAGCAGCCAGCGTCAAAACAGGACCCATGTGAAAGACAAATCAAAAACATGGGACTTACGCAAGCTTTCCATCACATTTTACTGAAACATCGGCAGACAAGACTAAAAGCATACTGCGCCGTACTGCACGGAGTACATAAACACAAAACAACTCTCTGGGCTGACTCCAGTCTGTTTGCTGAGCTCCTGGTTGAAAAAACGTATTTCCACGTTTCTTTGTGTCATTATGGTTTCATCGTTTTTCACTTGATGGTTGCTATTAATGATGATGATCAAAAGAAACGCCTCACCTAAGGCAAACGTGACCCCGCAAAACGACGGGTGCATTTATGAGCACGTGTGTGTGTAACTAGCACTTTAATTATACGTCTAAAAGTGTTTCGATTGGCTAACATCAATAACGAGCCGGAAGCAGATGTTAAAAAAAATAACATCTCAACAAGCTATGGGAGACCAGAGCTTCTTCCTTTTTTTTTTTTTTTAAAGTCTGGTCACCTTGGGGAAATGATGTTTTCGTGCCTGAGGTTCGGTCTATAAAACCCATATGAGGGACTTTTTGTGTATTGTTTGCTAAAACGTATGCATAAAAAAGTAAATGTAGGTGCAGGTGCACGATTTCTCCATCCTTTACAGTACGTTGTAGGAAATGGGTGGCTTGTTGTTGTTATATACGGTAATTACTGTATTTAATAGTGTAAGAAGAGGTCCTTTTCAAAGAAGACATTTTGACATACTAGGAATAGCACTGATGTTACTAATAACATTCATGATGGCTCTGTTCTATTCAAAGCTACCAGTGTGATAGTGAGTCATCATGCACAATACCAGGACCCTGAAACTGGAGCAGCTAAATGGAATTCATCCATTAGTATCTTTTTATTTACACCTGTGCGTTTCCTACCGTGATATGTCAAAATGTTCTTTTGTGAAAAAGCCTATAGTACATAAAACAAAGTTGCAGTATACATCTAAAAGACACCTGGCTTCTTTCTGTTATGTTTATATGAAACTTTTCTGGAGTGAATTAAAATGCCTAATCTTCCCGTTCCAATGCTGATGAGAGAATAACCAGCGCTTTGAACGACTGCCCACACAATTAACAACTTACCACTCATTTACTGTGGTGAAGGTTCCAGAAAGCCTGAGGTCTGCTACGGATTCTAATGTTGGTCTTTAATCACCGCACAGCTCTGACAATAGCCAAACACTAGACTACAATAAATATTTTACATTTGTCCACTAATGAGGACTCTCTTCCCTGCTGCTACATTGTGATGGTGACCACCCAACCTGGCAACCCAAACCTCCCCAACCTGGCAGTTTTTATCTGCATCTCATTGTGTGTGGGGGTCACCCAGGTGCCTGATGATCAGCCAGGCCCTATGGCTAGAAGATCAGGGCGTGAGGCCATCTCCAGGCTGACATTATGGAGTGTGTGCACATTACGGAACATACAGTGTGAGTAGTGCTGAACCCATTAGTTAATTTGTTGACTGACCAACAATCATTGTGATCATTAATTAAAGTTATTTATGAACACTCTCTGGTTCTAGCTTTTCCAATATGATGATTTGCTTTTTTCCTTTATAAATTACTTCACATTGAATATTTTCGCTCCGGCAAACTGTGATGTGTATTTTCTATTATTTTTCTGCCATTTTATTTTTACACTGAATGACAAATGATAAAAACAATCAACAGATTAATTTAAAATAAAAATGATCGTTAGTTAAGACCTAGGTATTTTTTTGTGAAGCTGAAACATCGTTTTAAAAAAAGAAAAGCAACATTCTTTTTTTTTTTAATGCCGCTAAATTCAATATCCACAGCATAATACAGCAACAAAGAACTATTAGCTATGTAAAAATAAAGGGGAGTTATACATGAGCAGAGAATGAAGTGCACTCCCCCTTTGTGTGCTTTGTTGACGTAGCCGGTCTGGTGGCCCATGCCTCTTAGTGCACGTTGACAGCCGTGTGGTGGCAACAGATATGCTCTGAAGTCCGAAAAAGAGAACCTTTAAACTCGTGCTGACCTTGCAGGTTAATAGATATAGGAGGTAACATTATCCAAAAAGCATAGCATGACTCACATTAACTTAAAACTAGCAGAATTGTAGCTTTAAGCCTTAGTAAAGTCTTCTTAAGCTTCCTGCAAAGAGTTAACTTGACATAAGACAGACAGTCAATCTTGGTGCACAGCATGGAAGTATAACACACAATGGGTGTTATTCCTCTCACCCACCCTCCTCCTTTATTCCTGCTCCCCCCCCCCCCCCCCCCCCCAAAACCACTGTGGGAGGGGTGTTCAAAGCCGTCGCTCTGGTCCATATTCAAATGAGCGCTGCATCTCCCCCCCCCCCTGCGCTCCCGTTGCGATCAGCACTTTGATCGCCTCCACTGGTAACTTCCACAAAAACATTTAAAATTAAAATCAAATCTGCCTTAACAACCTGAGCATTAGAATTTAACAGGTGTTCGGGAGGAAGTTGTTACAGAATTTGCGATTATATGCTCGGATACACACACCTTTAGTCAAACACACACCTACGCAGACACACGCATACGCACAACCTGTCAGTGAAATTACAGAGTGGGAAACAGAAAGCCCTCCTGACTGAGTGCTATACCTTGGGATACCTGATCTGTTCACTTTGATGTCAGTCGGCAAGAAAGTTAAAGAAACAAATCAGCCAGACAGCAGCTACATGTGTTCAGAAAACAAAAGTTCATAATATTTCTTAGCATAGGTTATTATGTTCACTGTATGTTTGTAATTACATCTCAGCCCTGCAAATAAATGTGTGACGAGCTTTTTTGTTTTTTTGTTAACTGTGTGGGGACGAGACATGGGGTGGAGTTCATGTTCAGTGTGATCAAATAAAACAAACGCATAATATATATATACAGTATATATATACACAAACTCACATACTCATTCACATATGCATGTATTCATGCATGCATGCCCACACTACACACACACACCACTAACTGCATCTTCTCTAAATGTAGTATTAATTACTGGGGGAACCACTACAGTACTGTATTTAATTACCGACTAAATGATCCATTTATATTTCACCGCTGGTTAAATTAACAGGGTTAAGTGAGACGGGGCGATTGTAACTCACTTAACATTTGAGCTGATATCTTTTAACCTTCAGTCTGGGGGCAGCACTGTCAGAAAATAGCAACCAATCAAATTAAACAATTACAGTCTGTGGAGGCACAGGCATTACTTAACTGCTGCAGAAATATTATCTTCCACTGCGTCAGCTTACAGAGATGTTTTATATGCAATAAGTCTAAACTGAAGTTAGAGTCATACTGAGGAAACAAACAAGAAGTGCAGTGCCCTACCATGTTGATGTAATGAGGTTGTGTGGATACATATGTACCTGTTACTATTCTCGTCTTTGACACTGTGTGGTCCAAGAACCTCCTATCACCATATCATTAGGAGTTGTTAAAGCCCACTTAAAATGTGGCTGCGGCATTAACTTAGTTTATACTAGAGCCTCTATTGCCTTGGGGGGGGACGGGGGACGGTTCAAAGGTAGTGAGAAAAAGCCAAACCCCTGTTGACTGACAGATGTAGAACTGGAACTCCATCTACATCTTCAGAAACATAACTGGGCTCCAATTAAATCACCTCTCTCCACCTCTTATCCATCTCTGCATACTGACGAGAGTGCGTTAAAAAGGACTTCCAGGTACGCGGGTGGGAGGATAGAAACGAGACAGATGAAGTGAGGGAGTCAGAGAGTGCGTGCGTGCCCAGGACAGAGAGCTGGAGAAGATCATAAAGTTGACATGAAAGACGCTGGCGCTAAGAGAGATGCACGTATCGAGGGTGAACGAGAGCGATATTAAGAGAGTGATGCTCAGTTAAAGACCAGCGCCACAGGCCATGCTGGGGCCTGTCAGTCATTGCTGGGCCGACTAATACACCTACACAACGCTGCCTCTGTACCGTAGGACAATTAGACACCATCTCCGCTAAGGTGATTGAAAGAAGTATCATTATACAATGTCTTTATAATGTAAGAGAAAGCTACATACATTAGGCAGGGCATCAGAAGCATACATATTTTGTTGTCCACACCCACATAAATGCATAATGCATATATACTGTATATAGGTTCAAGAACTTAAGAGTTTGCATTCACCGATCTACGAGGCTCCACGGATTTCTCAAGCGAGGACGGTGAGCTCATATGCCTCCATTGCTGGCATAATTAGAGCAGCTACCGAATAGTTCGAAGATTCATTCATAACGTTGACATTCAAACTATTATTATGAAAACTTACAAAAACATTGCGTGCAACAGTCCTGACCAAAAGTCAAGAAGTCAAAATGCATTGCAAAAAGGTAAATGTTTTTATCGCCAAAATATTCTGCTTCAATCCATATTTTTGGGTGTTTAGCCTTTCAAAATCAACATTTTCACTGCAGTCAAACAACGTGTTTGCTCTCCAGCTTGCCGGCTAGCACGCACCTGTACAGCGCGTATGTTTACCCCTTTCTTTGTAGGCTACTCACCATCACAAGCAGGTACAACTACTTCCCCCGATGTTGTCTTTATGTTTATTGTCTTTATAATCTTTCCTTTGTTTGTTAAAGAGGACACTCTTTTGCGAGATCAATATTCATATTGTTGTGTGACGTATGAACAGAATTATGACATTGACGTCCGAGAAAATCTGTTGATCGTGTGAGCAAAACTGATTTTAATGGTT
The DNA here is from genome assembly GCF_050575085.1 of Anarhichas minor. Taxonomy (NCBI): domain Eukaryota; kingdom Metazoa; phylum Chordata; class Actinopteri; order Perciformes; family Anarhichadidae; genus Anarhichas; species Anarhichas minor. The sequence goes on along the minus strand of NW_027466460.1, from coordinate 8,942,690 downwards.
GGCTTTGCTTTTATCGGCATCCGAAATATGCCGAAATCGAAGACATCTGTCTCGTAAGAAAACAACCCACTGCACTGCAAAATACAAAAGAAAATTTGAATTCGGTGTGGATAGGCTCATGTAGATAGATATAGATAACTGTTTGAATTGATCTATTTGCACAAACTTTTCGTGTTTGGTTTGAAAAGACCTGAAGAAGGGTCCTTACCTTAAAGTTGGTTTGTCTGTTTGGTGAGGGGTGTTGCTGCAGTTGTATCTGTTCCAGTTGTTGCTGCTGTTGTTGTTGTTGTTGCTGCTGCAGTTGTATCTGTTCCAGTTGTTGCTGTTGTTGTTGTTGTTGCTGCTGCAGTTGTATCTGTTCCTGTTGTTGCTGCAGTTGTATCTGTTCCTGCTGCTGTAGCTGGGCCTGGAGTTGCAGGATGTGTTGGTCTTTCTGAGCCAGCAGGCTGCTGAGCTTCTGGTGACTCTGACGGAGGTTGGCCTCACTAGACACTAGGGCCTGGTAGCACTGACTCAACTCCTTGTACAGCTGTAGACAAACACAAACAGGACACAGGGTTGCAGCAGCAGGCCAGGAGGGGAGGTGAAGAGGGAATGGGTCACGTCAAACAGAGATGTGACGTCAAATGGAGGAAGATGAGACAAAATCACTCACGAGATTGGGTGACATGAAGACTGACATGTGTTGTCATATGGGGATGTTTATTTTTATTTCCATAGTAACATGAAAGACATACAAGTAAGGGGAAAGAACAGGAAAAATGGAAGGACAAACAGACAATAAAAAGAAGAATATCATAGGAAATGAGACCAAAAATGGTCCTTTAAGTTCATGTTTTATTACACATGATTGCTCCAGATGTCTCCCCCTACCCCCTCCCTGTGTAGTGCTGAGTATGATACAGTGGTACAGTCATCAGATAGAGGAGTGGTAGGTTGAGAACCCATTCACAGTAACAGGATACGGGGAGAAAAGTCCTTCTTTTCTGGCACTAGTCAAATAATTGTAGGTTACAGCTAGCTTGGAAATAAATCACCACAGCGGGTGAGGCCTGAGTGGAGGGCAACAAAGTGGTTCTAATAATGATGAGTTTGAGCTTTGGCATGTGTGTGTGTGTGTGTGTGTGAGTGCATGTGTGTACCCTCTGATAGGAAGTGGTGTCAGCAGTATGTGCCTCCTCTTGGTTCCTCAGGACTTTCTGAGTGTCTAGGTTGAGTCCTTCCAGTTGCTTGATGAGGTGGCTCTGCTCTGCTGCATGCTCTGTACTCTGTCTGTACAGGGTCTGCACCTCTGCAAACTCACAACTACACACAGGCAACATGTTAAACAGATTCACACTGTACATGCACTGTGACTGCTCAGTAAAACCATTGTTTATCCATACACAATAGAGCAGTACTGCCATTCATTTCTCCATTAATAGCCTGAAATTACATGCCCAGGTTTAGGATGTAATTCAAGAGGTGAAAATATAGAAAAGTCATATCTGAGAGGGTGTGAGGAGGCCAGAGAACTTAAATTATTAGTATTAGTATTATCAATGCTTTTTTCTTCAGATTTTATAATTCAATTAAATGTGTAAAAAGGGGTTAAAAAGTGTAAAATTTGATATACAGTAGAGGAAATTTACCTATAACACTGAAAAATAAATTGGCAATATTTGGGTGAACATAGGTCGGACAGTGACAAGTTGATTAGATCTTTCTTAAAATTGCTCTCACACATATCAGCATTAACGTTCATTTCTGGAATTTGTTTTGTGTCCCATGGAATTACCAGAAAGTGGTCTACTAACTAACGAGGACATCCTTATTCACCTCGCTAAAACCTAAAGAATGGTCTCTGGTCGTGATGTGACTGACATGTAAGAGTGCCTCTGGCATTAAAACAGAAAAGTAGTTAAAAAAAAAGGTTGAGATTACAAGTAAGGCTCCGACGGTTCTCACAGTTTTTCTCATATCGACTAAAGCTTAGCCAAAGCCTGCAATGTTTCCCTTTTCTACTTCTTTTAAAGCACATCCACTATGCAGGGCTTATCAAGTGGCTTTAGGTGAGCCAGAGTGGAAGAAATCTGTGTCACCCCCAAGCCTCCCAGTGTAGACGGCAATATAGCAACTGCTCTACAGAGCAACCCATGTGAAGTATATGTCTGCGCACTGGACAGATGCGTACCTCCTTTAACTAATTAAATGGCTGTTACACGAAAAACAGACACTGAGGTGTATCGGGCAACGCTTAAGTTGGAAGGGCTCACCGAAGTTGATTGAGTTGCCCCTCTTTTGCCGCTTCCTCCCTCTCTTTGGAAGAAAGCCGAGCCGTTAGACTGCTGCTGTGGCTCTGCGAGCTGGACAACTCCTGGCATGCATTGTGTAGCTCCGCCTCCAACTCCTGATGTAGAAGAGTAACAACAGTTTATTTATATTTCAGGAACACATGTTCCTCTGTGTTTGCAGTGATTGAGGACTAGGCCGTGTAAATGCAGCACAGACTTTGCTGCTTACTCTGCCCTGGAATCAGAAAGGTGTTATGTCACACTGTGACAGTGTAAATGTTGGATATCAAACAAACCCCTATCTGATACAGTCCACGCTGCACATGTCTCCGCCATGTTTTTCTGTTGTCCTTCTCTCGTCCATCTGACGGAACAGATGCTCTTCTAATTGAATCCACACTGGCTCACATTTCTGTCACACTAGCATATTTTAGGCTACAAATCTATTTACTTCCAACTTACATATGTAACTAAATTGATTGTGCATTGGGCTGTAAGCAATGTCACAACACTTTTGAGTGCACAGCAGCTTTGTGACTGAACAGATCGAGTGAACAGACAGACGTGGGACTGCAGCTGCTGCTGCTGCTACTGTGCTGCTTTCGCAGTGCAGCAGGTGTAGACAAGGTGTTAGTGACAGCTTTTTCTTAATAAGAAAAAAAAGCATTAGCGCAGGGCAGGGTGCACAGCATCAAACACACAAAGGTCTCCAAACCTTGATAAATTAAATGTAATTAAAAAGCGTTTCACAGGGCCAGAATTAACCATATGCAAAATTAATTAGTCTTCAGCAATTACAAGAAAGGACATGAAACGATGCCATAATACTTGTGTGTTTGTGTGTGTGTGTGTGTGTGTGTGTGTGTGTGTGTGTGTGTGTATGAGTGCATAAAAAAAGCAATCTTTTTTCGTTTGGTGTCTATACATGGGAGGACAAAATAACCAAAACACCTGAGAGTAGACTATAGTTACCCTGCAGGAGAACTTGCAATGTTTGGATTTTAAAGAGAATATTTGTGTCATTGTCAAGCAGGTACTTTCTTAAGTGTTTCAATAAGTGAACATAAAAGGAGGAGATCACTACATTTCTGTTAGCTTTAGGGCTATCACATTGTGTGTCTTTCATTTTGTCCACCCCCTGTAGGTGTACCGTACACATGCACTGGAATACATTGTAAATTCCTTGACAAATCTTTGCTATGTAAAACAAAATTGGCATGATGCATCCACCGCACGCCCGATGTTCTCCATCTCCATCTCTCACATCAATGTATGATACAAAATAAAAATGAGGAACAGGTAGGGTGTATTAGGCTGTGATGGATGTGCATAGACTAGTTGCTGGGCTCCATCTTGTCCAAGTGTAATTACTCTGCAGCCCTGACTTATTTAAGACTTCCTGTCTGACTCCATTTGACTAGCGTAGCAATACGTTTCATAACAATTAGTCTATAAGGAAGCGGAGGAGTGTGAGGCTCCTCTGCTGCTCCTATGTCCTCAGACTCTAGCATTGGCAGGCAGCTGATTTCTGTAAGCGGTCACTCGTTCCTGACTTCTCTCTCTGGAATGTAATGCGTATTATATTTCTTAATTATATCATTACGTACTTACTAATCATTACTGAGTGCTTATAGCTACATTTCCACTCCCCAAACAACCCAGTGGTCCATGTTTAAAATAACAACACTGCTGTCACGGTCTAATCACTGTATTTCTCATGTCCACAGAGATGGAAAGTATTGACTTATACCAATGGCTGGAGCAATGGACAGATTCTGAAAATGACCTGCTTGCATTTGGAGAGCATGAATGACTCACAACAACAAAGAAAATTACTTCACAAACGTTCCTTGTACTTGTGGTCAGCCCAATTCATTTTTTACCCCACAAAAGGAAGCTGCTCTGTGTCCTCCATGTTGAATAATAATTTTTTCCTTCCTTTGAATATAGTCCCTGCATATTTAAATTGTGTGCTTTGCAGCAGAGATCTTTTTATATTCACATGCTGAGGAGGAAAGGGGTATGAGGGATCAGAGAGTTCAAGGTGTGCAGAAGAAATGTAAAGCTAGAGGACGGTGCCCTTCCTGTACAGCTATGTGTGTCTGAGCGGACTTGTCCCCGTGTTCATACCTTGACTCTGTCCCGGGCAGCATCCCCCTGGTCTCGTTGGCTGTTGGCCTGCCTCTCTTTCTCCTCCAGGTCAGCTCGCAGGGTTGCACAGCGGGAGGTTAATCCCCCTTTCTCCTCCTCTAGAGCCTGCACCACCTGCCGCTCCTCCTCCTCTTTCCTCCTACACTCCGTCTTCATTTCCTGGATAAGAGAGGTGTGTGTAAGGAGGAGAGTGTGTGTGTGGGGGGGGGGGGGGGGTCATGAGGGCCAAATAAACAACGGTGACGGAAGGAGAGAAACAGAAAAAAGTAGCAATTCAAACTGAGAAAATGAAAAGAGAAAGATGGAGAAGTACAAAAAGAGAAGCAACCCATGGGGTTGAGGCTGAAATGAATATGTAAACAGTGGGCCGACTTTGCTGCGGGAGCCCCCTGCATGAGTTGCTGATTGGCCAAGGTCACCTGTGCTGTATGACTGTGCCCACACCTGATGTTGGCCGGTGCGGGCCGAGCCGTGCCGCAAGAGCTGGCCTCCTGCAGGTACAGGGGCCAGTGTGTCGGCTTTAATGACAGGCTCCTAATGAGAATAGTGCTTGCTGCAAGACCCATTAGACTCAACCTAGGTCTCCTTTGATGCTGTCCCCCACAATTTCTCGCCATGAGACCTCACCAAGACTGTGTAAGAACCATTCCTTTATCAATTAATCATAGCCAGGTCCCAACTAAGCATAATTAGGGAGAAGCCACACCATCACATGAACATCATTAAGTATTTATTTGCAAGTTAACAGGCTGCTTTCGTTTCTCTCCCTCTTTCTCTCTTTCTCTCTCACACACACACACACACACACACACACACACACACACACACACACACACACACACACACACACACACACACACACACACACACACACACACACACACACACACACACACACACACACACACACACACACACACACACACACACACACACACTCCAGCTGTTAAGTATTCTCTGTTGTCAGTAGCAAGACAGAAAGCTAAAAGCAAGAAAGGGTGCGAGAGGAGAAGACACAAAGACAGAGAGATTGTGTTCAGGAGGGCTGAGCAATGCTCGTTCTCTTCTAAATGATTCAAATGCCGGCGGCTATTGCCACGGGGGGGACTTGTCGTGTTCGGTGCCACACAGAACAGAGACTTTTTGACTCTGATGCCCAGACCGCCACAGAAAATGTGTTCCACCAACCTTAAGTTCCTGACTGTTATTGACCAGTTGTTCACGCAGAGCTGTCAGCTCCTTCTTCATTAGGGCGCTCTCCTCTTCCACTGTCGTACTCCGCCTCCGTCCCAAGTTGTTAATCCCCTGCTGCTGCCCTGTCACTGTCTGTGGCAGACAGCGAGACAGAAAACAGACAGGGAGCGACGCAGAGAAAAAGAAAGAGAGGGAGAGAACGAGTGCCCCAGGTTTCATTAGGGATTTAAGTCTTATCAAATATATGTGCTTGTCCTGACCAGTTCTGAATAACGTAAAACCAATATGTTTAAATTTACCAGGCATTACAACCTGATAGCCCAAAAACTTTAAATATTAAGTCGATTAAGTGTTTTAAATATTAGAAAACAAACTGTGATTTTTTTAACCTTGAATGTGTTGCAACAAAAATAGGGTTGCAAATAACAATTATTTTCCAAATTGATTATTCTACCAATTGTTTTCTTGATTAATTGTTGGATCTATTCAGCCTCAGAAAACAATGAAAAATGCCCATTGCAATTTCCTAGAGCCAAAGGTGATGTTAGTAAACGTCTTGTTTCGTCCAACGGACAATCACAAACATTTTCGTTCGAAAAAGGATTCTATTTCAAAAGTTACTAATTAATAAATCACATATCAGTTAATCCACAACCCTTAACAGAAAGCTAGCACATACTATTAAGATGTATTGTGAGTCAGAACATATCCTAATGCTTCATGATGAGCAATTCAATGTTTCGTAGGGTTAATCAAACCAGACCGGGCCAGCACAAATTATTCAATGATTTTAATGACCACCCACTCTTGGTGCTGGTATGTGCTCACGTCATGTTTTTTTGGCAGCCTTTGTGGCGTTAGCAGGAGGAGGCTGGCCTCTTAACACTGCATCAGCTGGGGTTTGGTTTTGGCTGGTAATCCACAGCCTTCTGTGGGTACACCCTCCTCTCAAATAACACTGTGCTTTGGGATGCAATTAATTGCCATGTTGAGGGAAATCGCTGAGATATATCCAGATAGTGGATTTAGCGTTCCTCGCTACTCCTAGCTCGCCGTGGTAAGAACAGAGGGGGCTTTAATAGAGATTTATACTGGAGAGCAGAAAATAAATTCAAATGTTGATAATGAGGTAGGCAAGGACAATTTGAACCCCAGTAGTGCTCAATTGATAGAGGAGGGAAAAAAGGGGGATTCCGCCAAGTTAAGAGGTCTAGGAAAGAAAGATTAGCATTTGAAAATTCCCAGTGCTGTTCAAAAAATGAAAGCTAATTATGTTACAAAAATGGAAAGGAGTAGCGAGGGAAAGTGTATAGAAAAAGAGGTGGAAGATTAAAAAAAAAGAAGCTGGAGAATGGAGACATCAAGAGGAGAGTAGGATCCTGTGTGGACTCGACCATCACATCTCCAAAAAAAAAGAGAGGAAAAACCAATTAATCACTTTTTGGGTGTGTCAGGCCCACGACTGTGGATGAGATGATGACGGTCAGAGGGCCGCATGACACAGCACAGAGTTCAGTGCTCCTAATGAGATTCTCAAATAGCCCGTAAGGAGAACAAGACACTTTCAAAACGCATCGAACCCTTCCGGCACGTAAAAAAAGGAAAGCATGTCATCTTTAAAGTGGCGTTCGCAAAACAACACAATACATTTTACAATACTTCTGCACAGTATGCAATAGCAGACCTTTCTTATGGAGACATAATAAATAGATCCCACCTCATTACTTTCACGCCCTGCATACCTAGTATTGCTTTAAGTACCACTTAAACACAGTAGTTACAGTAAAAATATTGCAATTCTAACATACTCATTACCGAGTGTCTCACACTTGGATCTTCTTATTTTTTAAATAATTGTGTACAGTGAGTTTGTGCTCCTATTTCCTTGGCTTGTGTAGCATTGTGGATGCCGTCCTACACTGCACTTTACTCAATTCAATCCAATTTGCGCTTGACTGTCTTTGTAGTTGTTTTCTGTATCTGTCTGGCACTATGGGCAACCTGTGTTGACTGTTTTACTGCCCTCAAACTAAAGGCCCAAATAATACAGAGGAATAAAGTTTGACATAATCACGCATCTTGTGCTCCTATGAGTTAATACTGTAGCTACTGTATTGACTGGATAAAGATGGCTGAGGAGGGTAATTTAAAAAAAAAAAACACTGGCAAGCTGATGACTCCATTACAGCCTGTCTCATCAGGAATGAACAGGATTCTGGATGAGGGACGCTAATGAAGGAGGCTGACAGATGCTTCAGTGAGGGGATGATGATTTGGAGTAAATTACATTAGTGATGTCATTATTGTCAGCCATTATACCGTCGAGAAATATTGCTCAAGGCGTGGCGCAAAGGAAAGCAGGTAAGAGAGAGAAAGAGTTTAAAAGGTGCAAGTTCAGAGATTGGGAGCATTTTGATCGCCTCGCTACGGCTCTCAACATTTCGACGGCGAGCCGGCGGTTCATGGCTAACAGCGGGAACAAACTATGGTGAAAGTGCTGAGAGAGCTAACAGTGTTTATGGGAACCAGAGGGTGGGTGCTACACGGCCGGGACAGTGTTATCAGCTGTAACTGCTGTAGGGGAGCAGTGCAGAGCAGCGCCCATGAGCTAACCAGTTGGGCACACTCATAGGCACTACCCCCCCCCCCCCCCCCCCCCCCCCCCCCCCTCCATTAATGTGTCTGAGATCTAACAGATGAACACAGTTAGTTACAGTCTGTAACTAAATAGTACTGTACCTGTTCCAGCTCCTGTATCTTGTAGTCTTTGGACTGGAGGATCTCCAGCACTTTTCTGTCCTTGATCTCCGCTTTGTGCTTCTCACTGGAAGAGAGAGAAAAGTACAATTGGACAGTACAAAGTATGTTATGCCTACATAGGGCTGAGCGATAATTCAATACAATCATTTCAATGGGATCGTATTGAAATAAATTCACATATCGCGATATTGTGATACACAATTACGTCGCCTAAATTGATAATAACAAGCAGATACTAACTCGTGTTTCTTTAAATTAAAAATATTCATCTTATGGGAATGTGAAGTGGGTCAAGTCAGTGTAGTTAAATCTAACTATTATCTTAATCTGATTACTCTGTGTGCATCCGTTTTAACATAGTCAGTGCATAGCTGGAAATATTGATTTATTCTTTCTTTAAAATTTCACTTATAACTATTATGTTCATTTTACAATAAAGGTATTTATAAAAAAGAGAAAATACTCAGTACGTTTTATTGGTCAAGTACTTATTCCACACAAAAAAAGGTGTTACCATGTGGTTATTTCATATAGATTATCTATTGATTTATTAGAAAACATGCTATATTTTGATAAATATGGTTATCGAGATATGAAATGACCTACAGTATATCTTAATGGAAGATTTTGGCCATATCTGCCAGCCGCATGCTTACAAAAATGGACCCCTATCCCCTGTAAAAGGTTTTACTGTAATTGTTTTATAACTTTAAGAGACAGTGGTGTCAGTACATAGAGAGAGACAGTATGCCTTGTTAGTACTATAAAACATTGTTTCCGTAATACTTTCCCACTTAGAGTGTTAATCCTGCTTTTTGTAACCAATGTAAATTGCCTACTATCAATTTCTAATTCTTTGCGCACCTGTTGAACTTGGCAAATAAAGAATAACCCTTACATATAAGCGATTCGTTTAAAAAAAAAATTATTTTCATATATTGTTTATAAAAACTATTCTTCAAGAAAGGTATTATCAATGTAAATAAAAATGTGAGCTACTGTACAATCCTGCTGCTCCACCAAACTCTGAACTTTCCTCTTCAGCCCACTAAGCCTCTTTTATCATAATGAACTTTTAGGGAGACAAAAAAAAGGCATCAATTGGGGACCTGTTTGTTTCAAGTGCTATAGGCCACCAGGGGCCAGCCATTCCCCCCACTCATCTCTTGCTCCTTCTACACCTCCCATCTGTGAGGCCCTTTCCCTCGTTTCTTTGCCTCTTCTGATCAGCCCTCTCCCCCCGGTAGACCCCGAAATAAGTAGCTGAAGTCCCCGGAGGAGCTGGAACGCAGGGCTTGGCCGAGCTACATTTCCTTGTATATTGGGCTGTGTTCGCCATGTCCTGAGCAACCAACCAATCACTCTACAAGATACGCACAGGAAGGGGAGGGGAGGCTGAATGGCGGCTCCCAGTAGGCACCTGCGCTTGACTGGAGTCGACACAATTACCATGTCAATATCCTCCTGCGCATCAGGTGATACAATACACGTACACTCTCCAGCTGCATGTTCCCCCGCGAGTCTCAGCGGACCAGCATACTTTGATGGGTTTCCCTATGGGGCTATAAAGGAACTGAAGAGGGTGTGGGGAAGGAATGAGACGCATAGGTACTAAGGAACTCTTGGCTCGCTGCTACACTGTGTTTTACCCCCATTAAGGGTCTTCCAACAACTGACAGACCTCAAAATGTATGTGATATGCACCCACGATAGGGAAAATATCGTTCTAAGGAATCCTCAAAAGAGAAAAAAAGTCAGTCAAAACTAGTCCAAGTATTGAAAAAAGCGTTCCATTCATTTCAACATATGCAAGTGGAACAACTGGAGTTCAAACTGCAGTAGTAGCATCATCAAAGACAATGCACCGATACCAATAGCAGTATTGGCTACCTCATCCGGTACCGTGCTCATATACTCGTACTCATACCTATAAAACTACTCCAATGCGACCGCACCCGATACCACTTTACAGCAACGTGACATTAGCCAACAAGATTAGCGGTTGAAGTGCCTAATAGGCTGCCCAGTTGCAATGATAACCTGATGCACCAACAGGTTAATTCCATCAGTTACTGACAGCTGCAGTTGTATGCACACAAACAGGCCCCAGGTCAGCCGTCCGGGAGAGTTGGCAGCCACGGTGTCGCGTGCATTGTCGAGAACACGTGGAGCCACTTTAGTCTCCGCCACAGCAATTAGCGAGGTTGTCAGCTTGGCGTAACGTTAGCGAGTGTCCGGTAGAGACTGTGAAGCCTGCAGTACCGGAACAGCCGTGAAGGTAGCAGTGCAGTGTGCGTACAGTTTATTTGTCGGTGAATTAATGCGACAACTCCCTGAGACCCAAGCCAAGTTTCCTTGTCTTAATTGCTGGTGCTACCTGCTGATTAAAGTGAAGGGGGTTAGCCCCGAAGTTAGCAACAACTCCGGCTTAGGCGCACATTAGCTGGCCTGAGCGTTGAGGTCGACCTGTAAGGAGGTGACCTTTACTAGTGGTATCGGTGTATCCCTAATTTAAAGTCAAATATTTATTTCCTAAACAGGAGGAATATGTTTAATGTATCCAAGTGTGCATCAAGTGTGAAAAAGGCCTGAGCCTCTGCTCTTCTCTGAAAGTTCCCATGCCAGTGTTTGGTGCAGCTTAGCTACCCTGCAAAAGAGGTCATATTCAATCTCACAATTTATCCGATAAAGACAAGTATTTGGCAGGAGTGCTTCAAGCGTCCAGAATGGGCGCGGTGGAGGAGTGTTTTCATTAAAAGGGTTTCCATGGTTGAACTGCTAGACCGGGGATAAGAAGGCTTAAATCAGCATCCGCACCAGATTCCGTCGTAACCCCGGTAGAATGGCCAAGGTGCCTTAAACACCCCTTGAACGACTTTCACACATATTTCTCTTTACTTGTGGGATAAAGGAATTTTCAAGCTACTGAGCCTCTCAGGTAGCAATTTGAAAAGATGAATCTACTCACCGCTCAACCACCAAACTGACAGCCTGGGTCAAGTCTGGATTTGCCACTTGCAGGCGTTTCCACAGGGACCACACAAACTCCTTGTCTGCCTGTGAAAATAAAAGAATCAGCGAGTCAACAGCAAGTTATTCTTAATTGACGTAGATAGCCTTTGATAAATGTGTCTCAAAATGCAACGAGGCCTACAAGACATCTACTGCTTTACTCACTGAAAAACAAAATGAGAAATAGGATGCTCAATGACATCATCACACGACAGAAGTCAATCAATAATTGAAATATCTCGTACAGAATAATAATTTTGATCCGGCCTGCCCTCTCTAATCACGAGCCTCTCTTAACAGGAATTTTCATGGCTGAGATGTGACCTTCGACTCAAGGAGAGCCAGCATTGACACTTGTCATTATGCACTATTTATGACCGGGGAGAGAGAGCCGGGATCCAAATCAAAACACAGCAGTCGAGCTTGCATCTTCTTTATTAATCAGTTGCGCCGCGGATATGTTTTCCACTACAGCTCCAAAGTAACTCGCCCCAAAGAAACTCAAAACTGATGACAGGGAGAGTCATCTTCAAGTAGAGAAACCCAGCCAGCCCCCCCGACACATTTCCAATTCAAATTGTCTCGCTGTTTTTTTCAAACATTTTTAAACTACATTACATTTAATGAGGGACATCTAAAAAAAAAAAACTACATTTTCTGACATTAAAAGACAGAATTATACCAAATCGACTTAATATAAAATTATCTGATAAATTATGTTCACATCATCATAAGATAAAAGTCATCCCTCCCACTGGAATCTACTGGTCTCCAATTAGTATATGAATTTTAACCCCCTTTTCAAAAGTGTCTAATCAATTATTTACTAAAATGGCAGAAGCAGACCTTGATAAGACCATGAGCTGAACACATAAGTGGAAGGACTGTAGATCTCTGTCTCTGTATGCATCTGTGTGTAAGTCTATGTATGTGTGTGTGTGTATACAGAGTGAGAGCAGGATGAAGGAGGATAGAGATCTCATCAAATCAGGCTCTGCAATGCAGTTAACGATGAAATTAAGCAGCGTGGGTGACTTGAAATAGGTGGTCTCCCTCTGCCTGGCCTTTGGCTGCCATTAGCCGTTCCACAGACAAGTGTTCTAGTGAGGACCCTCATCAAGATCTCTCCTTTGCCACATGTGCACTTAAAGATGTATTGAATGTGTGTTTGATGGTGTCTGAATTATTCATTTTGAATCCAGACACTGAAACACCATGGGCTAAACATACCAAAGAAAGTATCTGGAATGCAGCCACATATTAATAATATTAGCATGGTCTAGTAGGAACATTTGCTGGCCGACAGATGAGACTCTTTGTAGTTAATGGCTGTCCTGAAGAACATCTTGCAAGAGACTTAAGACATCAGTGGTATTCAAATGCAACGATTTAAATTGTACACTTCACAACTAAAGGTTCCCATTAGATAGACAGAATCGCTGATGTTCTACTCTAGACCAGACCACCAAGGATGGCTGCGGTGTTCATTGTAGGGCAGCACTAACTTTCTGAAGTGAACTAAATCTCACTGGTAAACTAGATAGTACCATAATGTAGTGAAATGAACATTTTAACACATGTGTTACAGTGTTACAGGTGCTCTTATTTGCTTGACAAAGGCCTAACTCAGTGCTATTAATAAAAAAGTGATGCACAGCAGTTGTTGGTTGTTGGGTAAGCAAACAACTCTAATTATACATTCCATTTACTCGCCCCAACACTTGAAACACTGTAGAAAATAAAATACACATGTGGTCTCCAAATTAGTTTCATAAATTCTAATTTTAAAACTTAAAAAAAGGACTCAGACATACATGTGACTGCTATAGGCGTTTTTTTTTTTTGATTAGGTATACAGCAATTTAGCTGTCAATTAGTCATACTCAGTAGAGTGAATTGGAAGCAAATTAATAAAGTTGTTTGGTTTATTGAATTACGTAGGCGCGTGCATGGATTTGCACCATTATACAGTCTACACGTTTGTAAGGATGCCTTGTGTTTGAAGGTGTGAAGATGTCAAAGTTCTTTTTCTGAGTAAACTTAGTTAACTTCAAAGTCAAACTTTATATAAAATAAATAGGGTAACAGGCACACGTGTGGTTATTGCCTAACAGCACCACAACAAAGTGTTCCTACCCCATGTGCCAAGTGGTATCTAAAGTCTAATAAAAACCCAAATGTAACACATCATCTGCTGAACCCCACAGCTGTCTGTCTACGTACCTGTAAAGCAAGGTACTGTGAATATGCAAAGTGAGAGATGCTGGGTTAACTTCACTCATGTTATGAGGCACCACCTGGTGGTGAATATGCAAGGACACCCTCCCTCAATCACTGACTTACAAAAGGAAGATGAAAGGCTCTCAAATCTGCTCATGAGCAATTTTCTGTGTTTATGTGTTTGTATTTGTTTGGATTGATAGAAAAATGGGGAATATTTGCTGCACAGTATTTACTGTCTTTGCTGAATGTTTTATAAAGTGTGGTCAGGTAACTTATAGATTTTTGCAGCCACACGGATAACTAAACAAATAAAATAAGCTTTATGCAATTCTGTAAAATCAACTCATCTTTAAACAGTAACTACTTTCCTGATGATAGACTTCAATGACTGTCAACTGCTAATCATCAACCTGACAAACTATAACCACCAGTCCATGCCTTATGAGTAGAAATTAGTGGAGGTAGCACAGATCTTGGATCTTAGGTAAATCAGGAGCATTTTTCTAAATGAAATATAATAGTAATTAAGATGCCAAATGGTTTGGAATTGAATAAAGTGGGTAGTCATTGTGTGATGGAGATGACAAATAGTGAAAAAGAAAAAAAACAGCTTTGCACACAGCATGTGCAGCGAAGCAATGTAGTCAGACAAAATAAAGCATGTTGTGGTAATGACTGCACACAAAATATATGATCAAGAATCTTCAGCGTAACGAATTTCACTCGTTGCTTCGTCAGGCTTATGAAAAGCTGAAATGTGTGAAAATAACAGTTCAATAATGAGACAAATGACAAAATAGTATTTATATTGAGTGAACAATTGTCAACACATTTGCTGACTGAATTTGCTGCAATCAGTTCACTGATTAAATGTCACTATTTTAGAGAAATCCCATTGTTATTGTGTTACTAAGTCATAAGGAAGCGAGCCTTAAATCATTAGTGTGTCAGACACACATGCATACATACCTGGCATTGCATTAACTCATCCGATAAACTCTCCACTTGCTCCTCCAAAACCAGGACGCGAGTGTCGTCTTTGGAAGACATGTTGGCTCTGAAGGAAGCACAATAACAACCGAGGTCAGTTTGGAGACTTTAAAAACGTGTAAAAGATGACACAGCTAGCACGTTATCAGTATGCAAGTATGATCGTACTTAATCGGCGATGACACTGTTGATGAAAACGACTTAATCTCGATATCGAGTGGGGATTTGTATCTTTAATCTGGCGTTAGCTAAAGTTAGTCAATTCAATTTCAGCTACGAGTCTTTACGTTGGCAGGATGAGACAATCGAGCTCAGTAGACGCTCTTTAGGAAATGTTTAACTGCGCAGTTTGCGTCTTACCTCTTACGATAACTTCCCAAACAACCAGAGATCACGGTACACTGTGGCAGCAGCTTTACAGCACTTCCCTAAAACACTATAGTGCTACTGTGCGTTAGCTATCTTAGCTAACGTTAGCCACCTAGTTAACAAACAATCATATTCTCCGTTTCTCGTCTGCCGTTGACAGCCTTCCGCGTTAGGTTAGAACAACGTCACTGCACGCTTCAACTGTAGAGCTTCGCCATCCGTTAAAAGGACCATTTGTAGACTTTTATACAAAACCAAAACAAACTTTCTCACTGAATCACACCGTTGTCAATAGCTACCGAAACGCTTTCCTGTTTCAAACAAGCCCGCTGTTTTTTCCCTGTCGTCACCACAATCACGTCGTTTTACGGCGGCTACAGTTGACGTACGGCAGAGTGATCCGAACGCAGTGGTCCGGGTACCATAACGAGTCCTTATGGTTGTTTCAGGTGGTCCTCATCACAAACAAAGAATGACACTTTAGTTCAAACTTTCACACACCCACACACTATGTTTTTTTTTTTAACTTAAGGACACTAACATTATATACAACAATCGTATGTACAAGATAAGCCTAGTAAATGTAGACCCTTTGGATTCTTCTTTTTTTTTGACCACACACCTAACCTAAAAATTGATAGAATATTTGATTACATATGATTACCGGTAAGCCTCCAGTTGGCTAGATGATTGGTCTATAGTCTGTGTGTTTAAAGACTCAAATTAGCAGCCTGTTATAGCAATAATTACAAAACATATTTGTTTACCTTCTTCATTACAACAGGAAGCAATAACAAATAATATAAATTGTGTGCATGCATGGTTTGGTGCAATTAAACACCACTCCAGTTTTCCAAGAACAGCATTCGTCCTTGCTATTCATTGCGTACACAGTATTACATTATTTGTTATGCAGGCTTCCGATTATATTGTTTCAATTTCCTGAAACTCATTCTATTATAATTTTCTCAGTTTTTCATTTCAATTCTCTGAAACGTAGGCCACGCATGTATTGTTGTATTGCTTATCTTTTTGTAGAATATTTTATTTAGTTTGGTTATTTTATTCTATAGTATTTTATTCCTTAAATTACTTAGTTATATGCTTTCTGAAGCTATAGGCACAAACAAATGTCCCTGCACATTGTGTTGTGTATGGTTGTGTACGTAATCAAAGTGATTGAATTTGAATTTTCCAGAGAGCATGACTTAAAATCCTGGCAGTGACTTCTTCAACCAGCCCATGCCTCCCACTGGGCCCTTATCAGAGGCACATTTTAGCTGACAGACCAACTCTGAGCAACGATTCAGATCAAGACCAAACTATCATGGGTCAAATCTATTGGCTCTAAATTATATATAAAAACATATATGAGAAAGAATTATTAATCATCTGTGGATGAAGAATATGCTTCAGTATGTGCAATGATTAATTTGTTTTCTCTTCTCACTTTTAGGCTTATCCAAGCTTTCCATTGAAGGGCGGGGCCTGTTAACAAGCTATTTAGAATATTAAATCCACTTAACTTGGAGTGTATGAGAAAAATTTAAAATTAATGATGTATCAAACTAATTTGGATCATTTTACAGTTCTTTACAGAAGACATTTAGACATTTCACAGTCGGAAAATTACATGATACATTTTATTTTCATAGATTGTTTGTCATAAAATACGACTTCAATTAAAAAATTGCACTCAAATCTTTAAGGGTAATAAAATGTGTTATTGAATTGATAAAACCATTTAAATCACAATGAAATTTAAGGTCTTTAAGTTGTTATAGCAGCTGTATGGGCTTTGACGAGCACAAGAAGAAGACTCTGCCTAAAGATAAAAGAGTAATTGAAAATCAAAGGTGGAAAAATAAAATGTCACAGAAATCGCCAGAGAATTATTACTCTGTGCCAAAATTGCAATCACATTAATATAACATGACAACATATCATAGGGAGAGGTGCTTTTGTGCTATTACAGACACACAGACACACACACACACACATCCGCACACACACGCTACATAGAATGAGGGTTCCCTTGTGTCTGTAAGTGCTGTTTTACAAGCCTATAAATCCCTGCTTGTATATCAAAGCCCAACAATCACACGAAAGACAGCAAAGAAAAATGACAATGAGAGATATTGATCTTTAAATGGCAGTTTATGTTTAAAATGTGTTTCTTCTTGTAATAGACACACTTTCGTCACCCCTGTTGATATTTGCCTGATTTGATATGTTTTTAATGATCTGCTGTAAGGTCAAAGGCATTATGCACAATACATTTTGAATCTCCGAATCCTATGGGAGCTTTGAGATCTGGATGCAAGCGAGGGAAAATGAACAAAGACGCGTGCTCGACATCTGTTTTGCTGGTGAGACAAGACAACTCCATATTATGTGGCTAATGTACTTAAGTGTCCAGCCAGATTTGGAGCACAGGGTGAGAGAGGAAAATGAAGAAATATGAGGACTGGCACTCCTCTTCAGTCAGACAAATGTTGGTTCATCTGCTCCTTGCTTCACACACGCACACACACGCACGCACACACAGAAAGAGTAAAGATGCAATTGACTTAGCATGATTAGGCTGTTCCTTGACCCACGAACACTGCCTCTCATTAAGATCCTCATTTGCGGAACAATTTTAGAAGCAGTAGACTGGTACATAATGCGCAACATCTGCCTGCCCCCTGTTTCTTGTTCAGATGCACAAACTGACAAATGGTATCTATGAATAAGCCTCTCTCTCTCTCTCTCTCTCTCTCTCTCTCTCTCTCTCTCTCTCTCTCTCTCTCTCTGTCTCTCTCAATGACCATCATACATCTGCAACAGGGCTTTGAGTCTGGTCCCTGCAGTTGCATCTTCATCTCCAGGTCAAAACTCATTCGAAAATTCACTTATAAGAAACCTTGAAAGGGATTAATTACATACAGTAAGAGGCAGATCATATGGCAGAATACGGTCCATAGAAAGTCAAATGAACACAATTCTCTCTGAGGAAGCTGGTAACTCAAAGGGATCATTTCTTAACCATCCCCTCTTTCATCATCAAATGCGTGTAATTTGGCCCCAGACATTTCCAGTTGCTTGCATGTCCTACACAGGCATGTTCCACCATGTTTTTGACAGTGCCTGCTGCTGCTGCTCTTTCCTAAATCTGAAGCAGACTGTATCTCCCTCTTTTAAGTGTTTGTTGTCTGTCCCACTAATGACAGATTAAACCAGATCTTAGCGCATTCTAGGTACATAAAAGGCAGATCTCTGGCAAGCACTCTTTCATATCACCAATGACGTGCTTCCTGCGTTAAAAAAGATGATCTCACACTCACTTCAACCTTTGTCATTATATGATTCCACTTCTTTCTTCTAAATGCTGTTATTTGGATGTATGAAACAGGTATAAATCAGTTTGTCGTTTACACTCTAACAAATTTTTAAAAAAAATGTACGTGGGGTAGGGATTTTTTTATTCTGTCTTTACATTTATTTGTCCATTAAAACTGCCTCTCGGGGCCAGATTACTCTACTTGGGCAAATGATGCTGTAGATTAGTGTCATTGAGATCAAACACTGTACAAAATCCCACCATAAGCTTATTCAAGTTAGTTTTCCTGAAATTTCCCGTACATACTCAAAATGCAAATTACTGTAATGGACTGAGTCAAATATGATGCCGAATGGACACGCGGCTCAACATCCTTCAAAAACGCACTGTTAAGAGATGTAAGACAAGAAATGGAGAGTGTAAATGTCTGGATTTGCTGATATTAAGTGGCCCACAGTTGCTGTATAAAGGAGCATCAACACATGATTATACAAAATAATACATGTTGAGAATCTCCAACATAGGCTACCTACCTTTGATTAGTTAGAACCAGTCTGCATGAATGAAGAATCTTTAATTGAACACTCGATCGTTAGCTTGTATCCCGGCAGTCTTGGGAATTGTGGGTTTGTGACTGAAAAGAGACCCACCCAAGATTCATACTAATTTTAATTTTAAATGAGATCTCTGAAAACTGATATCTGCTGACATAAATCATAGCTCAAAGGATGTTTTTACAGTATGGATGTTTGTACAGTAAGGATGTTTTTACAGTATGTTCCTGGTATAGTCTGTTGTTTGGAGAGAGATGGTCAAGTGATTAAACTTGCTCATCTGATTATAACAGACCTTTCTTGTCATAATAATATAATTTATAATACAGCTGGAATAAACAGATTGTTTTGTTGTTTTGCTGAGATTATGCGCCCTACGCGACTAAATGACATACGCTGTCAGTAAAAGTGCACAGCATGGTTCGACTTCTTTACCGGATGCCACAGAATATGACCGACTCGGACGTGTAGCTGCAAATACAAACAGTAGAAAATGTAACCCGGCCCTAGTTTGAAGATGTCTCTGTGGGCCTCTCGTGTCTAATTGCCCAACAGTTAATATGTGAAGAGCCACCCCTTGAAACAAGACAGCTCTTGCAATGACAATCCCAATAAGCATGCTTGTCTCACTTCCGTTCTGCCTCAGCGGAGTCACAGGGAAGTTCAGGTGCTAGGCAGCATTTAATCTACTGGGGGGAGAGAGTGACACAGAACTGTGATCATGCAAATGCGACTGCATGAAAAATTCAAGAACCGAATGACAAGCCCCGGTGTGCCGACGCTGACAGAGGAAGGAAGAGAGGCACGTCCCGGGGAAAAAAACATGACACTCCATGGAGAATTGTGAAAGCACAGTCTCCGCCTGACGCCTCAGGTAAGTGGGGATATTGTCTGCATTAATGTGGCCTAGCTTTGATGCTGAGGGAGGAAAGAACCTGAGAACTACGGGAGATGACAATAGATACTAAAGAGTCACAAGTCCCCTGCTTTAAAGGAACATTTGATTGTACAAATGCCATCTGGGATGTCAAACCTGCACAGTGTTTAGCAGAACATCACCCCCGCTGCATGGAAATTAGACAGGCCGCAACATGTGGGTCTTTGAACACAGTCACTTTGTAGCGTGGCTGATGACTCTATTTGTTGAATGTCTAATGTTTTCTTCTTCAATAAAATTAGATTACAATAATTTGTTAACTCACTGGGTGCCTTTGGAAGTTGAAATTGGCCATGACAAATCTCTGAAATTGCCCACTAAATTCATGTTCACTCGCTGACATTTTGTTTGTACACATTTCTATTCAAGCGATGGCCCCAGGAAGGATGTTCTATCTTTCACTGGAGTCAGTGGGAGAATTATCAGCCACTCTTGACCTCGAGCATGAGCCATCCTCATGCTGAATCCTGTGAGACCTTGGACTGCCTTACAAAACCCCAGGACAGAGAAACCATTGATTACCAGTCTTCCCTCTTTTACAGCTCTCAGACACACAATATCTGTGCACCTAAATCAGACAACTCCAGTTCAAAACCTTCCCTCATCACAAACCTTACACTCTGTCTTTGCCATCACGTGTATTCCTGAATGCACGTGATGTCGCTGACCTTGCATAAGCACTCCCCCCCCACCACCACCACCACATGCTGTGTGCACAAGCCCCCTTGTTCGTGTCCTAACCCTAGCCCCAATGAGATGGCGCGGACCTCTGTTTGACCCCCATCTGATGACCTTCTGGTCGTATCCTCAACAGACAAGAGCTCTAATAAAGGAGGAATTGATCCACACAAGACCCACCTCTCAGAGGCAGCAGCCTAGACTTGCATGTGTGTGTGTGTGTTCGTGTGTCCACAGTGCCATGAACCTCACTCACGGGCACGGCTCACCCAACTGGCGTGCCATCCCAACCCCAGTTAGCTCCCTCAGGATGTGTGGGAACAAGGAGTCGGGCTATTTCCCTGGGGCTCCTACTGGAGAGCTTGTCCTTTGCTTGGTGAAAGGGTAAATTAAGGTGGTGAGGTTGTATTTAAGTTCATATTTCCCTTGTGTATGAGAGAGGAGACCAAGGACATGGGACATTGATCTCCCTGAGTAAATGTTGTCCAGTCGGAAAACAGCTTTTAGATGAGAAAAGCATTGGTCTTATTTCCAGCACCTGTGCTTCCTTCTTTCAGAGTTAGGAGAACTGTTTCTGTAGAGTTGTACTTTAGTGTTGCTCAGTGGATCTTTTTCTCCTTTCATTATCAAATATGACACGTAAATGATCATGATCCCTGTTTTGCTGTTTGTGTCTTTTGCTTATCCAAATTGAGGCTGGAAGAATAGAGGGTGCTGTTTGATACACAGATTGTATGACGCCCTCTGAGGCAAATTTGTGATTTTGGGCCATGAAAATATACATGATGGCAGCACATAACTTAACGTAACGAGAAAATACCAGGCTACAATAAGTGTGATATTTATATGGCATTAGAAATATTATACCACTAGTAGTCGTAAAGAAACACACTCGAAGCCATCCTCCTCCTTGCCTCCTGATTTGTGAAAAAGCCAGTCCTTTGAAAAGACTCAACGGTTCTTAGGGATGGTTAAACTGACCTTTCTGGACCTGTCTATGCTTTAGTAGTGACTGGAACTTAATGAACAGGAGGACCTCTGTGGATTTGATGGATCCGCGAGTGCGGTGTACTCGCTGCTGATGGTCTTCCCAGGAGGTGGAACACTTCAGTAGCAAGTTCAATAGCTCATTATCAGTGGTCCCGCTGGATAATTAGTGAACAGTGGGATTCTGTCACAGGGACAAATAAACATGTACTCTCCTTCTCTATCACTGCTTACTTACAGTACACATTTAAAGGTTCTCTATACGATATTCAGACCATTAATATAGCAGCAAACAACTATTTACAATGTAACGATATATGGAGTAATGTTGCCTTGAGCAGAAAATAAAGACGCTCTCCCTGTGTGTGTGTTGTGATCCGAGTTTCTTCATGCTTTGTTTACACAGCATGTGGCAGGTGCTCTGCCTCCTTACGTCTGATAACGCCATCCCGACCCACGAAGTCCTTATGCAAGAGTATAGCGCCCACCTTTCAGCTTCCCTCCGTTGTTTGCACTGTTAGCTGAGAGCCGTCGCCATTTTTTTAAAGCCGTGTGAGGCAATAGATTCAGCACCTTTAATGTCAGTGTCTATTTTAACACCAGGGTGGTACACAGTAGAGCCCATCTGATACTTGATGTTTTTAAGGCTGCTACACCAACATTTTTTGTTTGTTTTTTAAAGGGAGAGTCCACCCCAAAATCAAAAATACATATTTTACCTGTATCGCTATTAATCCTTCTAGATTGTTTTGGTGTGGGTTGACTATTGGGTTGCCTATTTTTTTTTACATATATTGGCCTTTACAATATAATGGGAATATGGCACTCTCCTTGCGGCGCTCAAAGAGCCAAAAAAGATACATTTGAAAAACTCAACAGCAAAGTGTCTTTCCAGAAATCCTGACCCGGCTACTCAGGATAAACCACAGACCTCGTTGTGAGCAGTTTTATGTAGGAACTATTTTCTTTCAAGCACAGTTGAAGTTCCTGTTTATGTGTTTGTTTATTTCTTAAATAGTAGGGGCCACAATATGTACTGTATGTGACACTTTACAGTAAAAAAACAAACTTGCGAGTGCTCTCTGGATGAGAAACTGTGATGGAGGTAATGTTTCTAACTTCTAACTGTTGGATCAAAGGATCCTGGATCGTTCCATCATCAAATGTATGATAACAACCTAAACATAACCACATCAAACATGCTTTAGTTGCTATGAGCATATATTGTATTGGAAGAGTGGATGTTGTAGGAAAAACGAATAAAATAGTTTGTCACTAAACATGTTTCAGATATCTTTTGTTTGAACAATTTGTTTCCTCATGTTGTTGATTTAAACACAAGTTTCTCCCTACATGTATTTGCTGTCGCAAACTAGTGTAAATATTGTTTCTAGGGGAGGAGGCTGTACCTGAAGCTTAGATCTAAACCTTCATTCCTATATGAACTTTTTGCTTCAACAACAATGAGCCATGGGGATGATTGACCTGCTCATGCAGCCCACCCAGCAGTACAGAAGCACACTTCTTTCAACAATTATGAACTAAAGAAATGGCTCGAAGCTGAAAATACGGTATCGCTACACACCCACTATCATAACTATGCTATCACACATCTTGTGTGCAGAGATTTCTTGATCTGATAGTTCGGCAACAGCAAAGAAAATAAGGGTCATGTTTTGCTTTGATGTGCAGTTTATGTCATATTACTCATCCAAAAGCCCCCGGTGTCCATATGGTTAATCAACACTGCTGGATAAAAAAAAAAAACACTTCCTGAGTCAAATTAAAGCAGCATCAAAGCATTTGAAGTGCACGCAAAATGATTCAAACAATCCTTTAAAGGCCTTTTGTTTCGATGCTCGCATTTGTAATATCTCCTTTAATTAGAAATGTAAGCCATCTGACAAACAGGCATATGGTCCTCTCTCTCCCACGGCCTTGGCCAAGGAATGAATATGCATATCCTGGGACCTCAGTAGCTTGTTACCCTGGAATGAATTCTACACAAGCCTAATCCCTGATCTATTATTTACCCCTTGACCAAACATGCAAGTGGGGCTTCCAGGCGCTTGACTGGGATTCTGCTGCCTCTCTCACCCCAGTGGAGGAGTCAGGCTGAGTAGGGCTGTATGTCTCTCTTTCTGCTCCACTCTATCCTCAAACACACACACACACACACACACACCCCTCACTCCTTCAACTCTTCACTCTTGAGATGTCTCAGTCAAATGTTGAACGTTGAGCAAATCCTCGTAAAAACAAGCCCACAATGAAACTTTAATGAGCGCGCCCACTTCTGAGGCATATGAGGGACACGACTTAGTGTCACATCCCTGCAGTATAGGCTACACAGAGAAACCATAAACTATTTCCAACTGCCTAAAACAACGTGGGCGTGCGTGCCAGTGTGTGTGTGTGTGCGCGCGCGCACGAGGCGAGCGTGTACTTTACCCGCGAGGGCAGAGAAAGTGAAAAACAGTGAAAGTTTGCATTGATGAAATGCAGCTTGTACCCCCCAGAAAAGTTAACACAGCGTTTCAAAGATAGCAGGAAATTCAAAAACAAAAAAAACGTGTATTTATTTTGTACTATTTAGGCTACTTACTGCTGGGCTGCATTTGACAGATTTTCCTATTGGTTGTATTGTTTAAAATACAGATTATTTGAACGACAACACAGCTAAACTAAACATCACAGAAGCCTCGCTGCTTTTCAAGTGTTGCTTTGCGCTGCGCGTCTCTTTTGCCGATTTCTCATCTTGAGGCTGAGGTTTTTTTTTTTTTGCCACATTTCTTTCGCACAAAGATGTTACTCTTCCTCCTGACACAACATCGTAAATCAGCTCATCGGGCACAGAAACTCCGCGGACCCACAGTCACTCGGGTTACAGTCACACACGGCGTGTAAAACACTGGTCTGAATTCACAGCAGCCACCTTCTCTCCAGCCCGGGACCGTCCGCTGCTCTCCTCGGCGCACTGCGCTGACTCTGCAGAAGGAAACCATCGGGGGAGTGTAGGAAGGCGTTTTTCTTTTTTTTTTTTTGCGTTTTTCTCAAGGTAGGACAAGAAGTTACAACACAACTTCTGGTTGTCAGCGATCCCTATGTCTATTTGACTTCTTTAGTTGACGGTTTGGGGGAAAAAGAAGAGTGGGACCGAGTGTCGTGGTCGTGCGTTCGTCACCGTGAGACCCGGCGCGTTTCCAAACGTCTTTGACGCGCGTTTTTTTTCTCGGTGGAGAAGCTCGCACAGAGTGATTCCTCGGGATAAAAATGAGTGACTGTTTTTTCCGTGTTGCCTACTAAAAAAAAACTGTCATAAACGTCGATGATACGTTTGTGAGAGAGGAACACCGACGGCGATTCAGCTCAGCGCATGCAGTATTGAAGAGGAGAAGGTTCCCCACTTGAGGGCGAAATCAGACTTTTTTGAGGACGCCAAGTTTTGAAAAGTGCCAGGAGTCCCGGGGTCTGTCAGTTACAACATGCAGCAATGGTAAATATGTTTTTTTCTGCTCGTGATAACTTAAGTTATTATATTAGAATCAATTATGGAATTGGGAACTCTTTTTTTTTTACAACGTCTCTGTTGGTCGGTCATCTGCACTCATCGCAGCAAGAAAAGAAGTTAACAAATCTTTATGAGTACCTTATTTCCCACGCGTGTCTCTTGTCATATCCACACTTGTCTGGATATGTTTATATGCCTGCATTTAAAAGAAAACAATTTATTATGCTTGTTGTGATCTTTTCCTTTTCTTTCTCTTTGTCTTACACAATCAATAGCAATCAATTGCAGTATTTGGAAGCATATTAAGGCCATAATCAGAGACCAGACCTAAAATCTGTAACATCCGAAGTGAGTTAACAAAATATTACTTCGCTCAATAGTTTCATAGTTTTCAACAGGCCTTGACAGTGCTCTTTTCTCCCCATAGACAAATTAAAAACGTTTACTTGACATTAGGGGACAAGTCATTCACTCCAGATAGTGTAAAAAAAATGATTTGATTGTTTACATGATATTTATGTCATAAGTCACTTAATGCTACCTGTAGATTTGGGCCTTCACATTTACAAACGCACACAAACCACTGAATGCAATGTCTTCAGATAGCAAACACACACAAGCGAGGCTGATAGAAATGTGTCGTGTGTGTTTACTTAAATAAATGTGAGCAGACTTCATTTCATAGCTGGCAGCAACATTTCTCAAGTTATTTTTCAGGCCTAATAATCCCTCTGCTGAAAATCCCGCTTCACCTCTCTGCAGCATTCCTTCTTCTGCTGCATGCTATTTTTCTGCAACTTTTTATTGATTTCCTGAAATATTCACTGTCTTGTTTCAGGTAATATTTGGTCTGTGTGTGTGTAAGTCTCTATCTTATGCAAAAACAGACATGTTTGACTGTGTTAGATGTCAATGCAAACAAAAGCTTTAGGTCATTTAAATTGCTGCCTTTTACACACAATTTGACAGATTTGTTACATACACTTGTTCCAGTGCCTGTCTAACCCTGTGCTACGGTACCTCTAAAGCAAACTCGGGGAAGCTCTTGGCCAACAGCGAACAGTGAAACACAAGCAGAAGTACATGTAGGCATTTCATGTGTGGAAGACATTTCAGTGTGGACATATCGGAACGCTTCGGGAGACAGGGAAGATGGAGGGAGACGAGTAGAAAAAGAGAAACAGCGAGAGAGAGATTGAGATGAATGGCCCCACTTAAAAGCACCACAAAAGTACCTTCACACTTATGTCAGTGAGATGTGTGTGAGATTAATGTTTAGCACAGTATTTTGGCCTGGTCTGAGTGTGCGTCAGGGATGTTTCATGAGCCTGTGCTGGTGCTGCGACTACACTGAAGAATGCCAATTTACATTCCTGGGGTGTCATTTCATTACTTTTATCTCCATGCTGCCCTCTCCCTGCCAGACCAGCCAGGGGTCTGTCCAATTCAAATGTCCGTTACTGCACAAATCACACGAACTAAAATGCAATATTTGTTTTTACGTGTGTGTGTTTCTGTCTCTCTCTCTATAAGTACGCACGTTCTCAGAGTTATTGACAGAGAATAAGTGCTGGTGTGTTGCTGCAGGACAATACATAAACCAAGAAAAAGAAAGGCGATAGAAAAAAAGGTTGGACAGCAAAACTCCACATAAAATAATGGAGAAAATGTCGAGGCAAATGTCCTCGTTATGCACTGAGTAGATTCCGCCTATAGCGCTGTTACGTGAGGTTAAAGAAAAAGTTAAAGTTGTCAGCGAGGCTGCAGCTAGGTCGTGATTCCTCTGGGTCTGTGGGAATCAGAGAGGGGAGAGTGTGTGAGAGCGTGTGTGTGTGTGTGTGTGGGGGGTGGGAGCCACTGGTTAGTCGGTTCAATAATCTGCTGGACAGGTAGGCCTGTGACGCCCCCCCTTAGAGAGGCTGCTAATGAAGAGAAAGGCTGCTTAGTGGTGCTCCGCTCTGACCCCAGCACCCCTCCCTCTCCCCCCTGCTGGCTTCCTCTGATTACTGCTCACATGGAGAACTCTTTCTTCCTCTTCTCCCTCTACTCCATCCTCTCCATTTCCCCTGGTTTTCTTACTTTCTCGCTCCCTGCCTCTTTATTTGAAAAGAATGGGTGCTAAGAGTATAAAGGAACTATTGATAACTCTCGGTACATTTATTCATTTTTCTGCTCTTTTTTTTTTTTACATTTGTGTACTTGCTTATTCTCATATTTTATGTGATTAATCGAGGGGGATAATCACCACTTGACCTTCATGCTCAGACCCATTTTCTGTGCCATTTTAGTCGTGACGAGGCTGCACTCTAATGTGTAGAGCTTAACCCCGGTGGCAAACGAGTGAAAGGAAATGTGTGTAAGCGCAGAGCAGGACGGAAAAAACAAACAAACAAAATGTATTTTAGATGAAGGGAAAAATGTACTTTCACTCATACTAACGGGTATAGATATTCAGCCTCAAGAACATCAAAGCGACATTCTTGTTTTATTTATCCAGGAGTGGGTCATTGCGGCACCTATATGGTCCTCTCTATATCTGTCCTCAGCCCCAATAATCTGTCGAGTGACTGATAGTGTGTGTTGGCAGTGACAGAAAAGGTAATATTTTGAAAGAGGGAGTGGGGTCATATACCTAGTGGTGGCTTGAGATGGAAATCTTTGCGCAAGACCCAGTAACCGAAGCTGCAGGCTGTAGTGACTAAACAGAGACACTGTGAAATGTTCAAACAAATTGGATGGCAGGAGTCCTAATTTAATAAAGAGCACAGTGTGAGACGTACTTGATTTAAAACAATATACATAAAGTAGACATAATTATATTTTTTGTACCTCGGCAAACAAAGTAAGAAACTAAATCTTGACACACTCACGCTCATGAAAACTCTCCGGTTTCCTCTGAATAGATTATGAAATTTGGTCTGTGTTCCTGTGATTCTTAAGTTTGAAAAAACACATAAATTGCAGTATGAGGCGAAGAGGTAATGAACAGGGTTAACAGCTGTTATGACATGAACCTTTAAGATGTGTTTAGCTTTGTACTGTGGGACAGATTGATATCTCTAAGTGTTTTTTATCTGCTAAACGATAGCATTGTCTCTGTAGTGTGACTATGGATCACTCTTGCAAATGGCAAGTTAATAAGATTAAAACCAGGCTCAGTGCTACAAGCTGTGTTTGAACTGTAAGCTGATACTTGTACTTACATGTGTTACATTTTTTGCGTCATCTTCTTTTTTTGCGCGGGCTTCATTTCACATGCTAATCCAAACACTATCAGGCTCCTTAAAGAAGGCATCAGGAAAAACGTTGGTCTTCGTTCATGAACACACCCAGTGTGTGCAGAAGCCACACACACACACACTCCCTCGGTCTTTATTTGTTTAAAGTGAGAAATGATAAAACAGATTTTGCACAACTCAGCTTTTTAGAAAATACACCCACCGCTGCATTTTTCTGTCTACCCAGACACGGTCATGATTCTTACATTTTCAGCTGTAATTTGGGGTGGCCTTAATTGATTCTGTCCAGAACTAATTACCGACAACTGCGTAAAATAAACTCTTCAGTGTCACTGGGTGGCAACTGTCCGATCGGTAGGGAAATTACATTTCACTTGTAATCCATAAGTTCTTCAGCAGGGCTAGAATATAATTCATGTCGACGCTATAGAAATACCAGAGACGCTGGACTTGTGTAACGAACAGGAGTATAGTTGTAACCAAATGGCTCAGTTGGGAGGTATAGGGTTATGTGGTATAATTTATATTTTATAGCTCCCTCCTGCACCGGCTGCACTCCAGAATAAAGTTGTTCGATTTTGTTCCATGAACAGTGAGTGAGAAAATCTGGGATTTCACTTGTGATGGAAACTCCAGACACCACTTTGTTCCTTGCTTTCTTCTTGTGTTTTTTTTATTTTCCTGTTGAGTCTCATTTCTTGCTTTCAGATAAAAAGACACCTAAACTGCTGCTGTTTCAATACATGCCACATATGTGGATGTTTGTTTGTAGGCTTCTTTCATTTTTGTGGGTGTGTGCATTAGTGGCCCCTGCCTCGGTGACTCAAACGGCATGGAAAGATCTCCTCAGGGCATGCTGAGTGATTTGATTAAAAGGGAATAATTTGCCCTAAAGGTGTCTTTTCTCTTCCCCGCAAAGAAGCTAGTGGAAGAAATCTGATATGACAAGTTAAGTGGTGGCTCATGAAAAATTCCTGAGGACTGAGACGTAGCATGTTGACTTTGGAATTATTGCCCCGAGTGTCTAGTTCTTTGCTGGTAACTGTGCCTGACAATGTTATTTTTACCTGAGTATCCTTTGATTCCTGATGTTCTCCATCCCGATTTCTCTAATTTATAACCTGTTAATGTACTGCCCAAAGACAGGACCAAGTCAATTTCACACTTCATTCCAGACATTTACACCAAAGTACTCTTTAATGGGATGGTATCACATGGTGTTATTCCATACCGTTTGTTAAAAGCAAATCAATACCTGTTTGATAAGAACAATGTTCATGGCGACTTGAAGGACTGTAACAGTTGAATGTCATGCCTTTAACCGGATCTGTAGGCTTGTCCATTTACTCTGGCAGGAAGGGGCGCTGATATTTCATGGACTGGTTTAGCCAATCAGGATGAGACAAATAACCTTCTAACCCCACTACCGGTTGAAGATATGGCCGTCGTACCGTAGCCCAGTTTCCAAACTTTCCACCGTATTTCAGCAACTCAAAAAGCAATGCAACAAGTGAGATGATTAACTGTGAGCAAGTGTTTGTTGATGCAACGCTCCCCTTCCTGCCCTTGTCTTACCCTGGCATCAGGTGATGTGTATCATGTAGATGTTGGTGGCAATGATGTTAGCGTTGGAATAGGCAGGCTGGTTTTGGGCCTACAGATCTGGGCTTCCAATTCTTATTCCACGGCTCCTGCAACAGTTTGCACCTCTGTCCATCCCTCTCACACCAACACTGACATCGGTAAGAAGGGAGGCACTTTCCTGTCCTTTCACCTGTGACCTGTGAGGACCAGAGGTCCTCCTTTCACCCGACCTGTCCTTTATTTCCAACAGTCACAAACTTTAATTGAATGACTCTTGTACATGGACGCTCAACACAACTTTCACACAGATGTATTTCAATTGGAAGCATATTTCGTGTCAGTCTGGATGACATTACGCAACAAAACTTAGCTTTTGGAAAACCATCAGGGACATGTCACTTCGCACTTGGGGACACGCAGTCTTGTGTTTGTTTGTCCCATCCACCTCCCAACTTGCGTAACCAATAGTGATCTTTCTCAATAGTTAATACTACGTCACTAACTCTGACTGTTGCATAGTCACATGGATGCATTTATTTTGTATTGTCAACCAGGAAAAATGTCCTCGTTAAATTTCCGTTGGCATAGTTTTCTTGCTGAGCGACACGGAAATAAAATGGAAAACTTGTGTCCATGTAAACAGTCAATACCAGGAAGCATTGGTGAGTCTGTCCTGAATGCCAAAAGCATTACATGAAAATTTCATTATGCTACTTCACTGGAGTGATTTAGCAAGCTTGTAGAGCCCATTAGTGGACTCTTGGTGCACTCATATAACAGTGGTGACAGCGTGTTACCCTTATTTTATCACAAACAAATTGCCTTGACATTGCTGCATACAATTTCCGAAAGTACACCGTACAATATCCAGTCCATTCAGTCATCCATTAGTCATTCCAGTATCATGTCAGACTGAGGCTGTGTTGGGACTCTAATGTGATTTCATAAATGTGTCACACATGAGCAATGCAAAGCTAGGTTAAATATTTTAAACATAACATGGCATTGTGTACTTTGTTGGTGGCATGTGTCTCATTTGACGAAAAAAAAAGACAAACCCTTTTCAAATGTTTGGATTAGTAAAAGTGAACAGAAACAGAGCCGGAATTCAACACAAATGACCAAAGGGAGATTTGAGCCCCTCGGCAAAATCTTCATGAAGGACTTTGACAATTCCTGGTATGTAGCGAAGGTTTGATGTTTTTACTGTTTCATGTTGTTATTACGAAATAGAGAGGGAACAGAGACGTATAATTCCAGTGTACAATAACTGTAATCAATCTCCAGCCATTGTAAAATGCATTATATTTTAAATTTTTTTTTATTTATGAAGTGCCAATCTAACAAACATTTAGTTTGTCCTTATCCAAGCCAAACAAGGCTACAGTCAGAAAGGAAGAGAACAGAGGCTTAGTAAAGAAGAACATCTCTATCACTCAAGATTCATTATAGATTTATTATTTCGTAACGAGTTATTTGTGTGTTGATGAGTAGTAACCAATGTATGAATCGCATCTATGCTGGATCAAGAGGGAAAAGTGGTCACCTTGGTTTTTCAAGACTTAACTTTCACCAGGTTTTATCTGACAATGAGCGTTATTTGAATATACTGAATATGAATCAGACACACTTGTAACCTTGTGGGCTAAGTGTGTAATCTAGCCTCTATTACCCAGTCTAAATGGAATTTGGTCTCTTTATCCTCGCATGAATGATGTTATTGACTGGATATAACTTTTAAAAGATTGGTGAAGGATGTCAGTTCATTGAGTGTATGTTCAATTACGTTGAGAACATTTTCATGTATTCACATGCCCAGTGGAATCTGTGCAAATAACAATGAGACTGTCCTCTTCCAATATGACGTTCACTTGAAAAAGCCCTCTAGTGGTCATAGGAGTTATTACATTTGTCTGTCGAAAGAAAAGGAGGAAGTTGACTGTAGTACATTGCCATGAGAGGTTGCTGCGCGCACCCTGTTTCCAGTAGACAGTCAACGACGGTCCCCTACCCTTTATGGGGTCATTATAGTCATTTCTACCCAAACCAGCAATGTGTTTTTAACCTTAAACCTGCAGTGTGGAATTTGTATCTCCCCCTAATGGCAGTAAGAGTAATTACAATACTAATGGTGACGCATGCTTACGACTTATGCCTGCAGGTATTTTTTTTTAAACTTTACTCATTCCTCTGAATGCTAAGTTTCTTTTTTATCAACATCATCTAATCCAGAGATGTTTCTTGGACGCTTAAGATTTTACACCATTGCTTCCGCCATACTAGCTGCTGCTCCACTGCTAATGATGATGCTGATAGAACCGTCAGATCAGAAAAATCTGCAAACTTCATGCATTTACTCAATTTAGTCAGGGATGTCGGCCTTTAAGGCATTTTCAACAGTAAAAGTATGCAGCTACCCACAGCTATTACACACCTGCTAAGCACTCAATACAGTCAGCATCTACATTCATTTTGTTTGCAGTAGGTCCTGACCTCACGGTTTGGTAGGAACACATGGATTTACTCTATAGAACAGATTTGATGCAATCTCATAGAAACGTCCTTCAGTCTGATGCGTCATATTTAACCTCACTGTAACATTTGCATCTTTAATTCCCTATCTCTGTCTCAATCAACGTCACAACCTCCAAGGGATATGCACGTTTAATTGATCATTCTGCATCTATTGAACTGTACTGTACCATGCAATACATCACCATGAACCTGGATGACATGTTAGAAGCCCTATCCTGTGATTGTTGGTGACAAAGTTGCTATTTACGGTGATAATCATAGTATTTAAGCAGTCTAAGGATGATGGGCTTAAGTGTCTTTGTTTGGTCCTTAGTTCACTTTTCCTGTTGGAGGGAAAGGAAACCGCGCGAAGGGCACATCTGTATATGTGTGTCGATGCCTGTGTGCATATGATTGTGTCCGTGTGTCTTCACATGTCTGTGTGTGTTTTTGGAGCTGAGGGGAAATCTGCTGACAGGTAGTGTGTCAGGAGGGGGACAGTGGCGCTTTTGAGACAGACACAAGAGACGAGTCTCAGAGAGAGGGGGAGAGAAAGAGGGCCTCTTTCATGTGACTCTGCATTCCACCAAGGCACAGGCAGAGAGAGGCACAAGACGAGACATGCGTCCCCCCTCGTCACTCCCTCTGCCTCCTCCCCCACTGCACCCGCCCTCCCGCCCTCCCCTCCCCATCCAGCCTCCACCCTTACTCTCTGCCAGTGACCTTAACATTTATCAAAAAACCCCATGCTGGAATTCCTCTTGAGCATCTATGTCCTGGCGGGACAGTCAGACGCACACACATACATGACACACATGAATGTGCACACACACCCTGTCGCAGACCAATCTGTTTCGAATATTGTTGCGCTGTGGAGTGGCTGCCCTTGTTGTTCCCTGAGCTAAAGGAGGCTGGCCTTGAGACACTCACACACAAAGACATGGACACATGCTTGCACACACATTCTCTCCTCCGTCTTGTTTCTTTATTGTACCTCCTGTCACTTAGTCCTATTCATTTAACCTTTCATTAGAGCCAGCAGACAGCCCTGTGTGTGTCTGCACAGCTTCAGGAACAATGCCAAAAAAAAAGCCCCACTGTCACAGTTATTAGATTCCTCTGGCTCCCCTTTACCCCGGCAACTCAATATTAAGAGAGGGAGAGTGAAAGAGGGGAGGCAGGATGAGGAAGAAAGGGGTAAAGAAGGGGTGGCATGGGTGCCGCTGCATAGCGTACAACTCCTATGGAGAAGGATCCTCTTACCTTGTCAAGGACATGTGCCACATGTTAGTAGACAGGTCTCAGGCAGAAGAAGGACGGGAATGTTGACCACCAAAAGAGAGACAGAGAGGAGAGGACAAGCGCGGTGTGACGGGCAGCAACCTGGAGGAGTTTGACTGAAAACACATGCAGTTTGAGCTGGAGTCTGAGCTGAAAGAGTTTCTGTGGTGATTTCATCTGGATTCGCACAGAATCCTTCCCGGTGGCACCGATGACGAGCATTAAGAATGTCTTTATAGAAATAGCCAATGTTCTCGCTGATGGTCCAGTTTACTTATGTAGGTCATTTAGAAGTATTAAGTTGAGACTGTTTCATAACCAGTTAAAAAGTTCCTTACAGTAACTTTAAAAAGGTGCCAATAGGGAGTGATTTCATACTGAACCCAAAAAACTGGGTCTTTTACTAGCATCCTACTGACGAGGTCAGAGCAATTGTGAACTTTGAACAGTGAGGGTGACTTGTGGTTGTGTAATGTTGCATTAAATTAGGTGACGGTAACAGGAAACATGTTTGAAGTAAACAGTCCTATGGGCCTTGATTGAAGTGAATAGGAGACGGAGCAAATATTCCTGAAACAGAATAGCTTCAAGTCACTGCATACTTCTTCTGTACTAAACCAAGCCCATGAACGTTCCCTATAACCTAAAACAAGTGCTGCCAGTTCATAACCATAAAAAAAGTTTAATATTGCTGTAGTCACTACAAGTGGACATTATACTTCTATATTGGAAATTATGGCTGAGCATCAACCTTTTATTTTATTTTTTTCATTAATGTAATTTGCTGGAATAACAGAAATTCATCAAGTTTTTAGTGTACTGACATTTTCATTTAGCCGGGTTCAAGTAATACCTGATAATATCTCCCATCTCAAATCCACAAATTCTCTTTGCACAGGTCCGGATGATTTCTAATTTGCCACCCCAAACTAAACTTTGTGTAAATTGCGTCAAAGTTCATCCGTTTCTGATGAATTTGTACTCTGAACACGGTGATTAAACGCCTTTGGATCTGCTTTGATGAAGGCTGTGCTGCCTCTCTGGTAACTCTCAGGAAAGCCCAGTGCAGTCCAGTGAAGCTTCAGTAAAGCTGTGTTTCGGGCAGTCCAGCCCAGTCAGCGGACAGCGGACAGTGATGCTCCTCCAGTAATACATTAGCTGAAATGGATCAAGGCCTGGAGTGGAAAGGCATTGGTCACTCCGGTGGGGGGCAATGAATCGCTCACCAGTCATTGCAGATTGAGCTAGTGCACACACACACGCACGCACGCACACACACACACACACACACACACACACGCCCTGAAGACAGCGGGCCAGAAACATAGCAACAGTCTGAACCCTAACCATCAGGCAGCAGTCTTGATGAAGTCCATCTCTCACTTCTGTCACCCCTCTGCTCCGAACCCTCCCTCTCTCCCCCCTCTAAGGCCACCGCTCGCTCTATGTGACTGACTCTTTATTATCCTCATCCCGTCACTTAGTTAGAGCTGTGACCAGCAGTCTGTCTCTTGTCTGTCCTCTCTGTCATCCCCTTTTCCCTCCTCTCCCTCTGCCTCGAGGCTGTCGATCCACCTGTCTACCCCACATCTCTCTAATTCTCTGATTGGACTCTCTCTTTCCTCTCTCAGGGCTGTAATTGATGGTGGTGTTATTGTGTCCAGTTCTCTGGCCCTAAAGCCCTTCCTTCAGGTCAGCACTACTCCACCATTTAAGACATGCTGGGAATGGGGTAGACAGTGAAAACCTTTTTTTTTTTTTGCCCTTTTCTTTGCATGTTCTTGTATGTGTGCACATTTGTGAGAGTGTTAAAACCAGGGTTATCCATTTGCCTTGTCAGTTTAAGCAATCAAAGTGTGCTTGATTGGTTTTGAAAATGTTCTTCAAAATTCACAAAAATCTTGACCTTCAAGCTTGAACTATTTTGTCATTTCGAAAAAGGGACACTATTTCCTCCATGTTCCTGCTCAAGTGTAATGTTTGCCCTTGGTCACAATAGAAATGCACAAAGTGGCTTTGATTGTGTTCTTTGTGCTTTCTTCAAACTATTTTACTAAGTAATTTCAAAGTTTGGTGTGAAGTAGTTCTTAGAGTTCCCTTAATTTTAAGAAAATTCAGAAATTCAGAAATCGTAATTGTATTCTTTTTTATATGATTATTATTACTTGTCACCTGTACAATAATCAAGGTCCTCACATTTAAAATATATGTATTTCAATTTCTTCACTTGGATTTTTTCAAGGGAAGAAATCTTGATGATGTAGATCTTGAAAGATTAAGTAGGCCTTCAGACTGAATGATTCGTTACCTCCATACGTATTCACATTTACCCACCTGAGTTTTTTCTATAGCTTGCTTTTGCTATAAGGTTGGTAGTTGGGTATATGGTATATCTACCTTGTACCAGTATTCAGCTACAGTAATTGGTAAAAAGAACAGATATAGTCAAATTTATCCACACAGCTTTTTCTCTTTCTTTTCCTGTCTCTCTTTGTCCCTGTCTCTGTTTTCGTCTCTCTCTTTCTCTTACTCTTAGCCCCCAGTCCCTCCCCAGCATGGACCTTGTATTTATTACCCTCTAAGTAATCACTTTGCTTTCTCTTTTGATAGACTGTTATTGCTCTAACTAGCCGAGGTCCCTATAGGTATTTGGAGGCTTTCCAGTTTTATTAGACAAAGGCCTCATTATTCAAGGCCAGCATTAAGACTACCATTAGATCCATTTGCCCCCTAGTCACATGTATCCAGTTGCAGCCAATTCATATTATAGCACACTTAGTATTTACAACACAAACATGCTCATTCCCTCTTGTCAAAGTTAAATATAGACAATATTGAGTAAGCGTTGCCACTTTGTGAGAGGTAGCTGTGAAGATGTCTCCGCTCTTCTCCACTTTAAAATGATAGTCTTTGCACACATTACATAGGTAATGTCAACAGCAATATCTGGTACCTTGATAGTTTGTTTTTGAAGTTGAGGTGAAGTTCAAATGTAAACTATAATGATACTACAGGTATTGTGCATATTTTTCCAATTTAAAAAAATGGAATACAACTTTCTTTTGACATTTCCAAATGGTATTCATGTTGGCACTGCTGTCGCAAAGACCCTTCAGAGCCCAGCAGCTACCAAGAACACACGACACGCTGCATTTTGTTTTCCACACTTATTATTTTGGTTGTTCCACGTCCGCTATTTCCGCTACTGTAGATAGCAACTGCAAAGAAGTTACATTGATTCCCTTTGGTAACTGGGGAGAGCTACCACGAAAAGCTAAAGCGCTATCCTCTCCTGTTTTGGTTTTGCGATGGTTGATGCACTTCTTCTGTGCCATAAATTGACCCTTTGTTGTCCTGGGAGATCGTACCTGGTGCCATACAGAATTGCACAGTGAAAGCTGGGCTTAGAGGGAACCAGTTTAATCGCAGATGGTTTCATTATTATAAAGCCATAACTTTGTGCAATTAGGGATGGGTACTAAAACCTAATATTAAACGGGCACCTGTGCTGAATTATTAAAGATCAGAGTGAAGTTAACTCAAAGATTACTCTAGTTGACCACAACTACACTTGTTATTGTGAGATAATTGGTCGTATTCCAATTGGAAAGTACATACCACACTCACTAGCCTAGCTTGCTAACTAGCCTAGCTTGCTTATGTTAGCAATGATTCCAACAAGACTAGCCTTTTTGTTTCGGTAATGTTATGTCTATATCTGCTGAGTCACTGGTTGCGGCTAGCAAACGTTAATCGGTTCTCTTACTCATGCACATGTCAAATGCCCCAATCGATCAAACATCCCAGATACACAAAACCAAAAACAAATGGTCCGAAAGTTCATTCATAAGCATGAAATAACTACCAATTTAAGTCTAGAGCACTCTGAACATACCTATTGTGACTTCCTCTTCAGACAAACAGACGCTCAACTTGTGGCGGAGAGACAAAGAGATTTAAGGCGCCCCAATTTTGATTTCTTCCATTTATTTGTTGCAGCTTTTTAATTTCTTTGTAGCCACCTGTGTGTCCAATATTGTGCTCGGCCCTCCTAATCGATGGCCCCTTATTGGGTTTCTGCGTTTGGTCAAATATCTCATCGCTTTCTGGCCCCTCAGGCAACAACTTCCAAACTAATAAGAAATCTCCTAAGTCTCTCGGGTTGGGTCTACAGATGAAAAAAATGATTAGTGCAGAGATAGTATGTATCTGTCTCTGAAACCAGATTTTCAACAAGTTTGCCAAGGTAACACTAAAACCTCCAACAGAGAAGTTGACATGCTGACTGATGAGGAGGATGCTGATATATGTCCACATTGAGATGTTTTAATTTGTGAGAGTATACTATCCTCTCTGTTCGGCTCTCAGTTCAAACTAAGTTTTACACACCCAAAAACCGAGCTCTTCAAAAATGTTCTGAGTAGAAAAATCCAAAAATTCTGGTGTAGATGGCGAAAAAGAAGCTTCTTCCAAACACTGATGTATATCTATGAAGCCAACTTTCTTTTTTTTTTTTTTTAAGTGCTTGTTTTGGATGCCAATAGCTGATCAAATAATACTGATGTTCTGTATTTATGTTTATGTTATCAGACAAGTTTGCATGAGTGAAATAATAATTTCAGTCATAGTCTATGTAAAGGAGTGCATTTACAAAATGCAATCTAATCATTCTTTTTTTCTTATTCAGTTGTTTAACAACAGTAACAGAAAATATATGAAAGTTGTGTTTTGCTGTACTAAAACACAAAATAAGTCATTAATATTAATTGTACAGCTCAAAATCACACATTTGCCTTAAAGGGCAGCAATTAAGAAAGCTGGTAAGAAGAGAGTCTGGCTTTTTCTTTTTATTCTTTTATTTCGGTATGGACAGAGAATTTTCTGAAAACATCCAGAAAACACATTACATATTAATAGTGTTTTCTGACTCTTTGGCTTTACTGTGGACGTGGTCTCAGACAGCTGTGTTTGCTGCTTTGTTGTGGGCGATGTCGCAAATTTGTTGCAGCTATTGTTTCACGGGTGGTTCCTCTGAATGTAGCCTATTGTACCTGCGCGGGACATGGACTGTGTCTACTAGGACATGTCTAAACCAACTCCCAGCCTTAACCTTAATCTAATCTTCTTTCTAAACCCTAAATCTCAAAAACGTAACTTCATTTTTAACAATAACTGTAAAGAAATGAGGCCAGGCAAAAATGTCCATAGTCTTGAAGTCTATAACTTACATTGTCTCTCACAAATATACAGTATAGTAGCACACACACATGTGCACACACAGACAGGCTCTCAAACACACAGCATGAAATAAAAGGCCTCTTTGAAAGTTATTAAACATGCAAGGAGGTTCAGGGTCAGAGAGGGAGAGAATAATGCATTAATGTACGACAGTAATATAACATCTACAGTATCTGAATCTATATCTACATGATCTATATCTCTCCTGTAGGCACATAGATAAACAGAGTGTGCGTAAGACAGAGAGAGTGTGTGTGTGCACAACGAGAAAGAGAGGGGAAGAGAGAGAGTGCCACTTTGGAGTAAAGCTGTCATTACTCCGGCTGGCGCACTCACTCATAAATACTGATAATGAGATGTTTTCAGCAGGCTAATCATTTGCCAATGTAGAAGTAGGTAATGTGAGAGGAACACTCTTTCCTCCACTTCTGACTGGAGATGACACTCCAGATTTAATTTTGCTTGATTCTATTTAGATAGCCCTACAGCACAATAGACCTTCTACTGCTCTGTGGCTGTTG
This sequence comes from Anarhichas minor, assembly GCF_050575085.1. Classification (NCBI taxonomy): domain Eukaryota; kingdom Metazoa; phylum Chordata; class Actinopteri; order Perciformes; family Anarhichadidae; genus Anarhichas; species Anarhichas minor. The sequence goes on along the minus strand of NW_027466460.1, from coordinate 8,903,352 downwards.
AAGAAAAAGAGAAAAGTTGTGTGGAATCAGAGCTGCTTGAAGCAAGCAAAAACAAACAAACAGAGAAGGGTACGCTGAAAATCCCGCTCTATATACTTTTTATAGGCAAAATAAAGTTGTAATTTAGACTACATTTCATGAATCCATTTGTGTGTTTTTCAAGATATACTTTGTTTACAAAAACATGTAAAACTATTTTATTTAACCTTTATTCATTTAGGGATGTTTTACTGTGAAACAATTTGACCACAGTGCAGTCTTTTTCACTCAATTTAATTTAGTTCGAATTCATTTTGACATGTTTTGCTAATCATTTTGACCAATGCATGAGCCCTGTTAATTTATCTGCAACTTGCAAGCGACAATCACTCTTGAAACAAGAAGGTGCCGCTTTTTAGGGTCTATGGTAAGCTTGCAAATTGCTTTTTTTTAAATGGGCCCCTGATCTGATGGGGAAGCCACAATATGAGCAGTTATGTATCAAGGGCCATGGCGACCACCACCCCTAATGACTTAAAGCATCTGACTCTGACACCTGTCACATGGGTTGTTTTGGAGAGCGCTAACAGACGGTGGTGTCTAGTAAACTCTCACGAGATGGTTGAGGTTAGACATCCACCTGAAATGGTTAAGGCTACTTTTGGGTAACCATCTTGACATAACCCTGACATCCTGTTTAAGTTGTAGGATTTGTGGTGTTCACCCGTTAAGGCCCACTTTTTTTTTTAGTGTCTCTTCGGCTTCTATGTTCTGAGGCCAATGAAGACATCAGGCACATTTGTCACAGAGGAAATATGTTTTTGTGACAAACCTTGAATATCCACGTCAAAACATTGTCTTCATAAAGCACAGGCAATAGTTGCATATGATGTTTGTATTTGTGTGGGTCTGGGTATTCAGAGCTTTTATCTCATCATTCGTACCAACAGGTTCACTGTGTGACGTCCTAAACGAGGTTGGGAGTTTCCCTCTATCGGACGGCCACATGAAGGGCTCTCAGCTCTCGACCCCTGGCTCAGAACTGAACTGAGATCTCTGGAGGCATTCCCAGGATAAAATAAACAAGAACATGCCTTTGAAAAGCAGCCATCGACACTCCACTATATATATCTTTCCTATGGGCCATCACTGTAATGGGTGTTCCCTTGGCAGCTCAATGAAAGCGTTGTACAGCATGTCATCTTCCGCTGGCCATTAACCGGCATCCTTGATCATTTTAATAGTCCCTCCATACTGCATCTCTCCGACTCCACAGTGATTGGACAAACACTGGTGTCCCTAGTGATATGAGAGGAATACATTGAGGAGCTACTGTGGTTTTCCATGGCCTCGCTGTGTATTGTTTACTGGGTCTGCTTGATTGCCCTCTGTCCAAATCAGAGGGTACAGGCAGGCAGGGCAGGGGTCTACAGGGACGCACTGTGTTGTGGACTGTCCCAACGTGCTAAGAATATTCACTCAACCCATGGCTCAGAGGGGCTACCCATCCATAGCTCAGTAAACACACAGAAACACACACATACTGGTGAGCCATACATTTGTGTACCAGGGACTATATGGCCACGCATAAATGTTGGGGTGTGCGTTTGAGAGTGTGTGTGTGTGTGGTAGGAAGCCATGTCTGTCTCCACGTCACAGATAATTACCCCCTGTGTGACTTTGCTCCTCACAGTGGGAAAACACAGCAGACCCTCCTCGTTGACAGTAGTACATAACACCAACCATATGCTATTTGAAATGGAACACTAGTTAGATAAAGTTTGAATATATACATACATCTTTTCCTCTGGTCTTGCCTTTTCTTTGCATTGTTTTTTAATCACTCTCTTTCATCATCTCTGACCATATAGCTCTAGGTCATCTAGCTCATTGCCAGTGGCAGCCACTTCCATGAAAATAGAAAAAAAGAGCTGCTTTTCTCTGTTGTAATCTTCACCCGTCTCTGATTTTTATCTGTTAATCCCTCGCTTTAAACTCATAATTAAGCTAATTAGACACTCTATCTCGGTACAATTGCACCTCATAGGCCATAGAGTGAAGAAATTCTAAGAGCAAGGTTACATCTCTGAGTTAGAATTTGATAAATGCTAAAGGCCAACGCAGTCATTCAAGCTTTAAATACTTTTAGTAAATGGAATGTTTTTCCCTTAATCTGCAGGTATTTTCAGAGGCGTGTTTTTTTTTTAAGCTTCATGGAATTCATGTTTCACAGTCGTGATTTCAGAGCAGGTCTAGTCCTCAAGGTCGCCCTGGCTAACCTTGCAAACCAGGAGGGTAGCTTATCAGAGCAAAGCACAGAAAGTCAAATTTGTCTTTTTCCGTTTTACAAAATGAAGCAAAGACAGGATTACAGCAAGCTTGAACATGTTGACTTTTACAACATTCTGGTTTGTAGTATTTTTTGCGACCAGAGAAAGATCAGAAATGTTGCTGTCCATCACACAGAGGAAAGCAAAACAAGTTGCTTTGTCTTTTTTTATTTTTTTATTTACGGAATTTATTGTGAAATTCATTTTTGCTAAGAAATCTGTTTGGCTATATCCTTGGTGACAGCTAATGCAAGTTACGAGACAGATGTCCGTAACCGGTACTGAGTAATGGAGCTGCCAATGCTTCAACATATCATGACCAAAAATCACCGTCTAGTGGGAATCACTGTGAACATTAGCAAGCTAGGATTCAACTTTCTGGGTGAAAGCTAGTCCACCGAGTGCCAGCAACATCGTAGCCCCACTGGCCCACAAATGTCAGTCAGCTGTTGACATTCGGGTCAGAGGCCCGAACGTTAAACACCGTTTTTATCCTCTTTTGAAAAATAAGTTAAAGTAATAGGCACAGGAAAGATACAGTAGAGTGACACTAAAAGGCCTCCTTCCCATGGTGCTGTCATGTGGTCCTGAATTTGCGGAAGCTGAGTGAAGTAAGATTTGATTATCACAGAAAGATGTTAGGGGAATTCAATCTTTATGTTTGTTTGTGCGTGTAAAAGTTTTGACCCTGTCTCTGAGGGTTGCGGTGACTTGATGTTGTTTAGGCTCATCTCCCTGCTTCCCCACCCCCCCCTGGAGACCCGTCTTAGTAGCAATCCCAGCATCCTGTTCACTGCTCCGTTGCATCCATATCGCACTAATGATCATGGGAGTGGACAGCTGCTTAATGCAGTAGTGTCATCAGAGCAGCTTTCTGATAGCAGCTCCATTGCACTTGACGGGACTCAAATGCATCTGGTGCACACGAGCCCCCCACATTTAGCAGATCGACTGAAATGGTTGAGGAACCCCTCGGTAAAGGTGTATTAGATGTTGTCCCGTATCACAGTTGCAGTGTGTGATTACAAGACGTATCATTTGGAGTTTATGATTACAGACACGGTTCTTATCATTTGTCGCTGCTCATAACGCTATCAAATTTCAAAGTGTTGCTCTCAATTACATTACGAATATGTGTCATAAATGATTATTAGATTAGAGGGGACCTTTCTGTTTGGCTTTCCATAATCAGAAATAGAAATTCTTGACAAAAACATGTGCTGCAGTTGCTCCCCTTTTCTTCCCCCACGCTTGACATACTCACGGTTTGGTGACTGCTTGGCGACCCATCATGCACTAGAGGGGTGCCCCCTCGGCCAGCACTGGTCACCTGACCGCAGTATATGCAGTTATCCAATCATGCGCTCTCTCTCTCTCTCTCACACTCCGCTGGAGCGCTCCTGTCCGGTGCAGCTAAAATAACAGCAGAGCAGTTGGAATAATACAAGTTTCAAAAGAGTGCGAGAGGAGAGGTACACCCGCTCAAGGCGAACATGTGGGATCTAAACATGTGGCTTGTTTTCTCCACTTGCATGTGTGTGTGTGTGTGTGTGCAAGAAAGTTTTTGTTTCCTAAACCTACCTTGAAGGACACTTAATCACAAAAAAAACACATTTCTCATATACCTCTGATGTCATCTATGCATATAGCTTTAAACTATAGGAACACACTGATGACTGCACGCCAATCATCTTGCTAACCTGTTTTTATTTACTTACCAAAGCAAGCCACGAGACATAACAGATGCAATACAACACTGATAAAACATAAGAGCATTGCACACCTTTTTACAGACATCAGTGGTTTCATTTGCCAACGTTTTGAGATATCTACTGCCACCCCAATATAATGGAGCTGACTGTAAGCAGAGTCCCATTGAAACTACTGATAGTGTGAGCATATCAGCGACACTATGTCTGGAAAGATATTCTACTGCATTTGTTTTTCAATGTAATTTTTCTGTGGTTTGAGCACCACAGAAAAGTTCCATTCAGCTCTATTGTATTGGGATAGTGGCAAAACATCTCAAGCCTTAAAACCTGAGCAAATAAAACCACAAAATCCTTATAGCTACATATCTAAAGTGTAAATATGTTTTTTTTGTAATTTAGGTGAACCCACCCTTTAAATCTGTCAGAGACTGAATGCTAGAGATTATATGTACTTATGACCACCACAACTCCTCACTCATCTCAGATCCCTGTCCGTCTCTCATTTTTGGTGCCTCTGTCTTTCCCTCTCCTTCCTTTCCTTTCTCTCCGTCTCTCCTCCTCCCATCCTCCCTTCTTGCAGTTCATATTTCAGTTTGCTCCCAGGAGCTCGCAGGTCTGTGCCAGACGGAAATTCGCTGAGGCTGCAGGAGCCCCCTTGGAGGCCACATGGAGGAGGGACAGGAGGGGAACAATCAGGCCCAGTCCTTCCTTGCTATCCCTCCCTCTCCATGTCCTTTTTTCTCCCTTTCACCCCTTCTTATTTTCTCTTTCTCCCTTACTCTCGTTTCCTCTCCCCCGTCTCTCTCTGTCTTCTCTGTATCCAGCCTGCCAGGCTACACAGGTCCTCAGGGTGACTTGCTCTTGGCTCGGGTCCCTTAGCACAGAGCCCTCTCCTTTCCTCCTTCATCCACGACCCCCCCCCCCCCACCCCCGCCAACTCCTCCTCCTCCTTTTACTCCTGTCCTCCTCTCCCTCCACTCTCCTCCTTCCTTCTCCAGCACTCTCCCCCGGGGGGAAGACGGTGAGGCCATCCAGTCCCGAGCTGTCCATCAGCGAGGGTGTTTACTTGCAGCGTGACAGGCCGACACATCTGGAGCGCATATTCACTAGTGTTCACACTTTTTCTCCCTCTCACTCTTTGCTGGCCCTCTATGTATCCTAATGCTGCCGGAACATTCCTTCCGCTCATTTCGGGGCCCTTTGTTGTCGTGACGGCGAGCCCACCTCTAACTTTTGTACGCTCACTAGATGCACACACAAACACACACACAAAGACACGCACATGCAGAGATTTGTTTTAGCCCATTTTTTTCCTCTTTCTTTCACTCCTCCAGTGGTTTTTCTGTTGCATGACAGAAATTGGAGTTAACCACCAGCAGGGGTGGGCTGAGCGGGTAGGAAGAGCAGTGATGGGGATGGGGGCAAAAGTCAGCCTTCTCTCATCCACTTCTCCCTCTCCCTCTTCCTCTATCTGTATCCCGATCTCTTTGCCTGTTTCCCTTTTTCTCTCTTTTCAGTGAGTGCAAACTAATTACAGCAGCTCCTCCGCTCCTTTTTGGAAACCCATGACTACTGGTCTAATGAAGTGACACTCTTTCTTCATCCTGTGTCTCTGTCCCCCCTTGCTCACTCATCCTCCCACCCCCACCTCATACCCTGCATCTCAGCCACCCACCCACCCACCCTGTCTGTTTCCCCAACATTCCTGTGCTGGTGTGTGACTGTGATGGCTTGTCATCTCGCAGGAATGTCCTGCTCTCCCACCTCGTCCCCCCGATTTGGCGTGAAGCATTTGCTCCTGGTTTCTGACTCTGCACATGTACACACAGACACACACACACACTTGAAATGCTAGCTTAAAAAAAAAAAAAATGTGTTCATGCAGATGGTGTCCATTGGGCTGCATACCTACCCTTGGCGTGCGGCCACAACAAGCACAGCCATTCTCAGATAGTCCCCAGCTTGTTTTTCAACTGTAGAAAGTGTGCACTAAGTTATTTAATCGTATGTTGCCGGCGGTAAAAAGAGCCATTTACTCTCTATGGTAAACCCGAGGAATTCTTTTGATTACACTAATGACCAAATACGGTCTACCAGGACGTTTTTGAAGGAAAAACACTTGTTTCATGCTGTTTCATATTTGTAATATATAGTGAATCCACAAAAACACAATTTGCAGCTCATAAAATGAGGTTGCACCACGTTGTGCAAAATTAATTGTGAACACGATTATTAGCTAAATGTAACAAATGAATGATGAAAATGTTTTTTTTTTAATCTAATTCAACACCGTAAACATCATTCCAGTTCCACATAATATATCCTTCATACAAGAAAGTGGAATAGATTCTGTACTATGAAGCACATTAAGACAAGTTTTAGCTTGGAGAGCGACACATAATGACTTTCCTCTAGTCCAGGCATGTTTTATACTCCCGTCTACATAAGATGAGGACTTATCAGAGGCCTAATGGCACACAGGAACATGCTACACACTCAATGACCCAAGGGAGCACTTTCAAAGAAACGCAATAAGGGAGAATATTTCCAGTACGTTTGCATTCATATGTGTGTGTGTGTGTGTGTATGAGCGCAAGCGACATAGCCTACTGACTGGCATCATCCTCTGGAACAAGTCTGGCTCCTTCTAGATCTGGTGGACGTGTGTGTGTGTGTGTGTGTGTGTGTGTGCATGTGTGGTATTATTTGTGTGTGTGTGAGTATTGGTCTGTGTGCGTGTGTATGTGTAGGAGATATCACCGGGCTCTCATGTTTATTCAGCTCAACGCCTGGATGACCAGGACTTATCCGCCGTCCTGATTACCCTGCCTGGCCTGCCACCATTAATCCTTCAGAGACCTCAGGCCCCTTTAAACAGCCCTATCACACACAAGCAGAAACACACACAGAAAGCCACGCATGCATGTTTGGAGCATATATATATATGTATACATACATATATACAGTATGTATGTATATACATATATATTTTTTTCCTCTCCTGTTTTATCAGCGTTGTCTTCAGGGCAAAGTGTCTTGCGTATGTATGTGTGTTTATTTGTGTGTGCGCTTTGTCATTTGGGCCTCGAGGAACCCTCCAGGCATATCTCTAGGTCCCTAGTCCCTTTAATTCCCAGTGAATTATTTGTGTGCGTGTGTGTGTGTGTGTGTGTGAGCGAGAGAGAGAGAGACAGAGAGAAAAAACGTGGAGAGTCTAATTTGTGCCACAGTATTTTCTTTATCATCTCTTGTAAGTCTCTGTGAAGGCCCACATAATTATGTTTTATGTTGGGTAAAAATTACTGCATTGTAGTTCTTTTCCCATAACAACCATATTTTTCTTAGGAGACACAAGGTTTTTCTGGTAAGGGGCCTGTTGGAGCAAACTGAGTGTGCAAGCATGTGTCGGCTATTGTGCGTGAGTGTGCGTTCATGTGTATTCAGGACACCGGGGTTCTTTTCAGTAATAGTCACCGAGCCAAGACATAATATTGACCATGGCTATGTTCCCTATTCTGGTTTTGCCCATAATAAATGATGCAGATTGGAAAAGTAGAAACACATTTGGGCTGATAAGTAGCCTTTGGAGTTGGCTCGCCATGCCATTGAGGAGGGAGGGGGCTCTCTTTTCTCACTTCGCCTCAATTTTAAAGTATTGCAGTGACTCAAGGGCAGAGATGCTGTGTGTGTCTGTGTATGCGTGTGTGCGTGTGTGTGTGCGTATGTGTGAGGTTTTAACTGTGGTCTGTGTACGTTTAGAGCGAGCGGGTGGTGAGGGTGTTTGGACTCTGAAGGAATGACGACAGCGTGTGTTGCCAAGTTCCATTTGAATATATACACAGTAGGGAACCCTCTCATTATAAACAGGAGCTCATTCTCGGGGGTGTGCATGTGTGCACATAACAAACACGCTCAGAGGATGGGGACAAAACACTGGAACTAGTACAACTGGAACATTGCTAAGTTCATATCTTGAAGCTAAGGAAAACAAAGCGAAAGTTGAAAACTTTGTGTGTGTCTTTTGGGAGGATATCTGTGTTAATGCAACCCCCCTTGCCATTTCGAATGGTATCCATGAGATGAAACGCCTGTTGACACACACTGTTGTCTTTTTCTCTCTCTTGTTTGTCTCCCTCTACCTTTCCACCTCATTCCTGTCTTTATCTCTTTCATTTATATTGGGTGGGACCACTTGACCACCTGAGCAGACACACACACACACACACACGCGCACACACGCACACACACACACACACTAACACACACTGAATCGTCTCTTCTGACTCCTTACCCTTCTCTGACATCGCTCCCTCTCGCTCCCTCCTGTCCCTGTCTTCTCCTTTTTTTCCCATAACAAATAACAGCGTAGAATTCCCCTCGCTTCTCTCCTGGGGAATTTTCATTACCGCCCCGTCCCCCTGCCCAGAAGGACTCCCCGCCTTGAACTGTTCAACAGCTGTGGTGTGGACACTCTTCCAAAACAGGCCCACTGTTCACAAACACCCGCCGGACTGAGGGTGGGGACTCTGTGTCAACCTCCTCAGCTCCAGAGACCCGAGCTTCTCTTGCATGTAGCCCACCCCAAGGCCCCCTCACCTGGGGAGAGAGTGGCCTGACGCTGGGCCCTCACCTCTCCTTGCATTAGATTGAGAACAGCTTTCAGTGGGCCCGTGTGCAGGCCGCCTGGTATCACTCTCAACTTGTCAAATATTTCAGCTTGGTCAGTGCCCCGCACCGTCTGATACCGACGTACCGGGGCACCCTTTAGCGTCTATATGAGAAACATTTTGCTTTCAACAAACTATGATATAAACCCATCTGTGTAATTATTCGACGGTTAGAGCAAAGAAAAGCCCAAATTGGGTCAAAGAATCAGTTACTTAGATCTGGGAAGATGGAAACGTCGCTGATATGAAGTCCAATGGGGCAAAAACATAATGATGGCTAGGATTAGAAGACCCATAGTTCATAGACAGACAGACAGATAGATAGATAGATAGATAGATAGGTAGTCTATGCCCTTAGCAAGAGTAAGGCGAAGCGTTGTAATCAAAGGCGATCAGTCATCACATGCTGTGACGCCCCACAGTCAAATGCAAAGCAGCTTAAATTAAAACACACTTCATTTGAATAGATGAAACCTACATGGGAGATGAGTCGCCTTGTATCCACGCCTAGCGACATTTATTTCTGTCGGATCAGCAGAACATGATTTGTTGGCTGGAGGGGTTTTGATAGAGGTGGAAGTGTGGTTGCTGGCTTCTCTGAGAACTCAAAACCATGTGTGAGTGTGTGTGTGTGTGTGTGTGTGGGTAGCCCATCCTATCTCAAGTCTTCTTTGGAAGAAGTTAGGAACATTTGGCAGCAATGATAATGGAAGTCCCCAGCACTGGTCCACAGCCCTGTGTGTGTGTATGAGTGTCTGTGCATGTAGGAAACGGCCCATTTGAATGTACTAGAGCTGGGATGTGATTAGTGTGTGGGAGGTATCAAGGAGCAGACAATGGCTGACCACAGAAACACAGCCTGTTCCCATCTTACATGAGTGTCACAGTTCATTTGTGTACTTAAAGGGACAGTTCACTGCAAAATGAAAATTCAAGCATTACTTCTCACCACCATGTCAGTTAAAACTCACTGAAGCATGAAGTTACCTCCCATTCTTTCATCTCAACTTTCTCCCAACATTACTAAGGCCATATTTTTACTGCTCAAAAACATTCAACATAACACAAAGAACAACACAAGACAACAGAGAAATATACAGAAAATAATGAATACTGGATTTTTTTCTATCCTACAGTGCAACTGTTTGGCTGCACTACATTTACATTAAGGTGTCTGTATATCTGAGAGGGTTTGAGAAGATACAGTATATTGGTTTTCATCCAAATGTAGTGCAGAATTGAACCAAATTTCCAGAAAATATACAAGGAAAATGTTACCTAATGCACATTTCCATCCACTACTGTTATAATAAGAATATTAGTAGTTGGGTGCATCGAGATAAAGAGCTGGTGACACTCGTTTTCCAGTTGGGTGCCATTAAACGATTGCAGAAGACAATATGACGTAGTTTAAACAGTGCCAGTCAAATCATTTTGAAGTCTATGTTTATTTTACGTTTTATTTCAGGAATGTTACAGTCTCGTCATATGCTTCATGTGTCTTTATTTATTTGTTTAGTCTTTCTTCCAATGTACAATGCTTTTCCACCTTAGCCAAGCGTTAAAACTTTTTGCTGATGCTTTGACTGTTTCTGAAAATGTCTGCGTTTCCACTCAGTTTTTTTTCTTATGTGCGCATTGAAACATTAGGCGCTAGTGCGTAAGAGCAGGAGCATGGGGCATATTAAAAAACGGACCAGTTGAGTACTGTGGCTCTTAGTTTGCCTGAAGTTTTCTTTTGAGTAAAGAATTCAACCATTTGCTTCAAGAGTGCATCATAAAACGTACTGTTTTTCCTTTTGGACATACTATAATCCTGCTACTATTAGATCAATTATTGTTTTAGAGAATAAAGTAGGTTGAAGTTTTGTGTAAAGGATCGTCTCAGAAGCCAGTGGGAGGCGCAGCTATGAAGTGAAATGGTTTATTTGGTTGGGAGACACCTGGCCCGAGTGGAGGAGCTTGAAACACTATAAGGCTGCTGCTCCTGACCTCTGTCCCCCTCTCTTCTCCCCCCCCTCCTCTCTCTGTACTCTTCTTCTCTTCGGTGGACTGTTTTGCCGCTGTCCCCCCCCGTCTGTCCACATTCCATTCACCAGGATACCTCTCCATCCTGTCCCAGAGGAGTGTGTGTCCGTCTGCGTGTGTGTATGTGTGTGTGTGTTGAAGGAGGAGGCCTACAGGTCTTTCCTCTGGTCACTTTATTAAAGTGTGTTTTAATTTACTCCTGTGCTCCTGTGAGCCCCTGCGTCCTGGCACACACACCTACACGCACCACACACACACACACAGCAGCCCCTCCTGAGACATGGCTTATTAACTCCACTCCTGTCTGTCAGAGATGGAGAGGGGGGGGGGGGGGCAATACTTCCATACCACATTCCTCAGTGTGGTCTCATCACGTTGATTTAAGGAATCATTTTAATGCAGTCACATAGACAAGATGCACACGCTGTCCTAACGATGAACAACACACAGCTTCCTGTAAACATGCCTGGCGATATACACAGGCCCATAAACCATAAACATACTGACATGTATCCACGTATGTATATGGCCCTCCATGGAGTCTTTGTGGGGTCAGACCCAGAGCTCAGCCAAAGAGCAGCCGGGCTGCATTTGTTATCCTAACAGTTAACGTGGTGATAATTGGTTAAATACACCTTAGCCATAATCACTATGTTTGGCAATGCGATTATTGCTAAATCTGATTTACGCGGCTTCAGAGAGCTAACAAAAAGCATCAAGTCTCGGATTTAAAGAAAACTATCAAATACTATTTTTTTTCTTCATAATTGATAAAGTTTCACCACCTTCATATATACTACTGTATATCTTTATCTCCCATGCCTTCCATAATTGATGTGTCTCACAGGGCCCCCCTGTATATTATTCCCTGAGACTCTCCTCTGTCTCTGTATTGAATATGGAGGGAGCTGGAGTCTGTCTCAAAGGAAGGGAGAGGAGTCATGTTGGGCTATCCTAAGGTCCTGGTGTGTGATGCTGGGGCCTCGGGCCCTCAACCTAGTCTCACTGCAGAGCCTTCGGGGCACAGCCAGAGGGGATTTTCTGTGTACGTTTGCAGCTGTGTGCTTGTGTGTGTGACACTGAGTTTCTACCAGGGACTCTCGCAGGCCTAAGCAGCATAAAATAGGCTGCGTGCGGTGCATGGTTTCATCTGTATATATTTGTGTACGCACATGAGTGTGTGTCACCATGGCGATGTGTGTGTCCGTCGCTGAATGTAGAGTGACTGAACTGGCCTGCTTTACATGTGTCACTTGTGAGTAGCTTGTGAAAAATGTATTAAGAGGGCCAGCTGGGGTAAGAAAGGGCCGGGGGAGTGAGATAGAGGGGGAGGCAGGAGGGAGGGAGTCAGGGAGTATGGGGCACAGCTGTAGGGGATTAATGCCCAGAGTGGAGGAGCTGGAGCCCAGGAATGTTCCCCAGCACCCCCTGAAGAGGGAGGGAGCGCAAGGAAAGACAAGGGCACAATCTTTAGGTATGTTTGTTGGAGACAAGGAGGGCAGCGGTATTTCATCCTCGTCAGTCTCATCCACTGTCTCAATCTCACCTCCAATCCACTCTCTCTTCCTCAGGCACTTTGGCAGTGATCGGGCCTAGTACTCAAGACTTTTCTCCGTGCCGTCCCTCCCTGCCTGTTTTCTGTGTCACATTCTTTGTCTTGTGAGCGCCGTGATTTATGGACGGACACAGGAAGCGTGTGTGTGGGTAATTGCACGGTTACGGTCAAGAGTGAGGAGAGGGGCATCTATCAGACGTACCGGGGCTGTCACTAACATTTTTTTCCTCTCATGATCGCTTTGCTGTGTTCACCACACCCTGAATGGTAGCCTAAAGCTATGAGGACTGTATGCAACGATACACATAAATCTAACAGGGTATGTCTTCAAGCTAAAAGTCTTTGTTAGGCCTTTGGTTTGTGAGATCACAAACTCAGCCTGCTTGACTTTTCACTGCCTCTTGGAGGAGTTCGTTGGGATTTGTTTTTTCCCTCCATAGCTGTGCCCTCCACCACCTCTAATTCACAGCAGTCCCCTCTTTGTTTCTTTGCGGAATCCTGTCACTCCATCCAAACTCCGGTTGTTGATAGTTGTCAGGGCCAACCCACTCATTTCCCCGTGACGTGTTCGGTGGGGCTGCACCGATCCCCACTGACGACTCTGAGGAGGTGACCACGGCAATGGAATGGAGCGCCTGTCGTCGTGACGGTAAACCTGTCCATCCATCCTCCTGCTTGTTCACCCGTGTCTCTCGTCCTCCCATTTGGAAACCACTCTACCTGGTTCGGACAATTACCTCACGTCCACTCGTCTACCCGTCGCTGCCTTAACTCCTCTTCCAGCCACTTAAGTTGTGATGGGCTAAAAGGGATGCTTCAGCCACCGCATGCCCCCAGCACTGTTATTAGATGCTCAGAGTTTTGTTGACAGCCCATAAAAAAGCTGTACCCTCTCATTGTGCGTCTGTGTGTGTAAAAGTGCGCTAAAAACCATAGTCTGCTGGGTGTCCGTCCATTAATGTCTCTGCATGTGTTTAAGCCCTTTGTCCTCTCTAAAAACTGCTTCCTGTTGAAATTGAAGGAGAAAGGGAAGCCTCTCTAAGCCACCAGCCCGCCCTAAACCTTGTACCTCCACCAAGTACAAGCTCAAACACTCTTCCCAGTCTGTAGCAGCAGGGTGGGGTGAGACAGCAGGCCAGTCAGCCAGGAACGTAGGTATGGCCTGACAGGGATACAGGTCTCAACACATCACTTCTCAGTTAAACTAACACTAACGCACTCCAACACTCAATCCCCTCTGCCTCCCAAGACCTGATGCACTTCAGGTGCGGAGCACACATTTCAATTTTCACACGCACGTTTACGTCAAAGAAAATCTTTTCCAATGCACACACACACATAAACACAAAGTTATGCTTCCTCTCACTGTCATTAGCCATGAGAAGGACTTCAAACACCAGGTGATATCATACCAGCCTGGGAACAAACAGCGCAGTTTCCTTAATCTTCACATGACTTCTCAGCACTTAGCCGATGCTTAATTGCCAGGGAAAGTTTTAACATCTGCTTTTATTCAATAGTCTTTATTAGCATGAGTCAGCCTCTATGCTACTGCCAGCCGCTTTCTTCACCCAGCATCATGTATTAAAAAACAAAACAGAAAGGGAAAAACAGAATCTAACCCAAATCCCATGCCCACAGAATGACTGATAAATAATTAAGGTACAAGCCAGGCTTTCATGGGTACTTATAATTCAGGGTTTTATAATTCCAAAGCCATGAAGAAAATCAGAGGGTAACAAGGGGAGTAAAAGGCAGTGCTGGTATATTTATTGGACTAATCATTAAGTACAAATGGTTTGCTGGTTGCTCCTGCAGGGGCAATGCATTGTCCTCTCATACAACCTATTTCTACTTGTCTCAATAACCATTTTATAATACTTTTTGAGGGCATTTTACCTTTATTACTGTAAATAGTAGACAGTAAAGCGATGGCAGGAAATGAAGACAGGGAATGACATGCAGCCAAGGTCCCTTGGCTGCATGTCAACCAGAGATTCTTTCATATATGAAAGGGATTTTTGTCTACTCCATACTTTCAGAATGCTGTTAAAAACATATTTTTATCGAACTACAAGATAAAAATCCTGTTCTTCTTTTGTAATTTACATAAATTGATAAAGTGTCCTTAATTATCTTACATAATCCAGCGCCACTATAAATAATTTCCCAAAACGTCTGAGTTTCAAACTGTGCAGAGCGCTGTAGCCTGCGCCGCCTGATAAACTGTTATAGTAACTGTTTGAATGAGGATCAGCAATTATTGTTCCCCATGAAGCTGAAGATGAAATTGGTCAGATTCTTTTCTTTAGACAGTTGAGAGGTCTCTGTGGACACTTTTTATGTTACTGATTGGACATCTCCTCTTACTCACTGAAGGACTCAAACCTGCGGCTATTGTTATTTAGAGTGGTGGTTTTCTTTTGTTTTCCTATGTGTGTGTGTGTGTGTGTGTGTGTGTATGTGAGTGATGTGCATGTTTGTCTTTGAGTGTGTGTTTGTGTGAATCTGTTTGAGCAGTGGCCAGAGCAGAGGCAGGATGTCACCATGACCTGGCCACTATGTGGGATCATGGCTGAGGAAGGGAGGGAACATTGAGAGAGAAAGACAGATTAAGTCAGAGAGGTTCGGGTATTGACCTTAGGTAGACCAAGCAGCAACCTGCCAAAAAATTAATCTGTTCTTCAAATGTCCACTTGACGCTGGCTCCAAAAGCGAGTCAAATGCCATCGACCATAGACATTTGTACAACCCACCCCTTCGAATCATATTAAGGCCTAAAGTTAGGCATAATTAAGGGCGTGGCTGCTTTGACTGACCCAGGTTGCGAACTGTCCGCTCTGCTGCGTCACCCGGTCCCGCCTCAGCTCCAACAACGATCCACTTCTTTGCCGATTTTTGGATTACCCCGGAGTTAGGCTGTGTTATCACTGCCAAGACGGCGAGGGCCGGAGCCACTTTGAGCTCCACGGTGGCTCTTCAGAAACCTCTGGGTGACGTCACAGAGACTACGTCCATATTTTATACAGATGACGGAGAAAATGTGCTGCTGACCATTTGCTAAACTCCTCCCCCAAACCGATTTTTCAATCATAGTTTAGCTTGACACATCACGTCGAAACGATGTGCATGGGATACCATAACTGTAATGCTGTGTTCACACCAAACTCAAAGCGACGCAAATACATACAAAGTCAACGCAAAGATGCAAATAGACGCGAGTAGACGCAAAATCGCGCCGAACGGCACACATGAGGCAAATCATGTGACGTGAATATACAAAATACGCCTCATTCGCAAATTTGCTCAAGTTGAAATATTTCAACTCAAATCCATCTTGCCCATAAATATCTTATACATCTGGCAAGCCTGTGATCTGACACCGAGCCAAGGAATTTGATCATTGAAGGGAAAACAGGGAGAGACTGATAAAAAGGGAAATTAAAACAGACCGAAGGATGAAGCATCATTCATTCCGGGACAGAGGTAGAGGTGAAGGTGTAATCAAAAAGAGAGAAAAAGAGTAAAAGTAAAGCGAGAAGAAGGTTTAAAAAAGGAAAAAATGGTCAAACTGAGAAGAGGAAAAAAGAAAAAATCAGACAGAAGGGCTGGGTGGAGTGTTTTTAGGTGTCTGGCTGTAACAGCATGGGTATCTCCCCTGACACCTCCACAACTTATCATCCCCGCATTCCTGCACAGGGACACTCCCCTGCCCACTGACACTAAACTCAATGTGTGTGTGTGTGCTGTTTTAAGTGAAAGGGCACGTTGGCCTCCCTCTCCCAGGACATCTGGCTGCAGAAAGAGGGTTTGTGTAAGACATGTTTATGTATGTTTGTGTGTGTGTGTGTGTGTGAGAGAGAGAGAGCGAGAGCGATAGAGATAGAGAGAAAGAGAGCAAAGTGAAAGAGAGGCACAATAGTAAAAGCAACAAAGTAGGAAAGAAGGAAAGAAGAAAGTGGCTTTGTGTCACAAACACAGTTTCCCTTCACCACCTTAGCAGGGCCAAAGGTGACAGAGAGTACAGAAAACATCTCAGGGATTTCCTGCCATTCAAAACAGCCCCTGAGTCCCCTCTCCACTCCAACCTCACATTCTGTCCACCTCCTTGAAGCTCTTGAAGTGAGGGGTGTGGCTGCAGACAGCCCCTCGTTAATTCATTAAAGCATCCAGTCTGCGTGTGTGAGAGAGAGAGTGTGTGTGTGTGTGTGTGTGGCAGGCAAGAGGAAGCTCTCTGTGAACTTTACTGATTACAGCAGAAGCCATGTGTGTTGTTACAGCAGCTTAGTAGACAATGCGATGTTGTGCAGAGACAGAGGTGGGACATTAAACTCTGACCGGCTTTTTTGTCACAAGTGGAGTCACTTTGGATTACTTTCATGTTACCTACCTATCAAACAAATAAAAAAAGTGCAATTAAGGAAATTGTAGATTAAGTCTTTCCTAAGTCATACTTCCATTTTGGGTTAAGACGACTGTTTTTTCTCCAGCTAGAGAACTTAAGGGTCTTAAGGCTTTTACACACAAAGAGCATGACGATAAAACAACATGAAAATGCAAAATATTTGCCTATATTTTCCTTTTAGGGAAACGTGTGAAGTGAAGAGAATTTGAGTTACCTCTGGTTAACAGGCTTTTATTGCGGAAGTTAAGAACGGAAGGAGTGGATCTGCGCTGCCAAAGCTAAGAAAAATAGACCTTTAGTTTAATTAAATTACTAATCATTTCTTTTTAATAATCGCAATTTGTCTTACAATCGGAAATACATTTTTCATCAAATCATCCAGCCCAATCTTTACTTCAAAAAAGAAATCCATCTACTCCACTGCATTGCCGATTAACTTCCCAAAATAGTCAGAAGTTACAAGAGGGACTTTATAGGATGATTTACGTGGATGAAAATATACGCATTAAAGTCAAGAGGGGATATTATTCTTAGGTCTCTGTGACCCAGACAGCTCCAATATTTTACCTCCTCTCGTAGAGACAGCCTCTTAATTGCACTTGAGTGTGGACTGCTGTGTTTCTCTGAGTCACTGGCTGGCTGCTGTCGACATGTGGCTCGTAGAGTCACCAGAGCCGCAGGGCACAAAAAGCTCTGATGGAACCGCTGTTGGCACAACAGAGGGCCAAGGGAGCGGGGTGGCTCTGCAAAGTTATCTCTTTGAAAGGAAAGTGTGTGTGTGTGTGTGTGTGAGGTTGTAGCTACAGGGAGGGTGTGTTGTTTTACGAGTGCTCCTTCCCATCTCACCCGCCTATAGCTTTGCTTTTAGACTGTGATTAATAGGAGCTGGAGGACGCCATCGCAGAAATGCAACTTTGCACAACTATTAAATGTTTGCTGTGCTCTGCAGGAGGGAGAGCACAACCTCTTCTAATGTGATCAGTTTGTGTAAAAACACTGCACAGTGTTTAACTTAAACTAATATATTTGCAATTGTTCTGTGTGCAAGAGCTCCACAGGAATGTAGATCTACATTAGGATGTTAGCATTTAGTCGAAGTTGAGAGCTGCTGGTGCTTTGACTAATTTCTGGACATTGTCTTTTCTTACTCAACCCTGCCTGACATGTCGGTCCCATGGTCTATCCTGTGCCTCTGCACATTCATTTATTTGCAAATGTGAATATGTTTGTGTATATGAGTGTAAGTGTGTAAGTGTGTGTGTGTGTGTGTGAGTGTGTGTGTGCCAAGCCCCTGTGCCCTCCCCTGTCTCCACGCCTGGATGCTAACCGCGAGTGAAGGCTAGCCAATTATCCCCAATCAAGCTACCCTCTCTGGAACTGGCGCGAGAGGAAGCTCCCACTAGAGCTTATACTAGTCATTATGGGGCACATCCTGACATTAACTTTCTTCTTTTTCCTCCTTGACTACATCTCTTCTTTCTTTCCTTCCTTCTTTTTCTTTCTTTCTTCTCTCCTCCTCTCCTGCTTTGTCCCTCGCTTCCTCCTGCCCCCTAAACTGAAGGTCTGATGCGGCCATTGCTGAAGCGAAGCAGCAATCAAACACACAAACTAAAAGCACATGGGTGCTAATCCATGCACTCCTAATAATGCATTAAGGAAATTTGGGGTTGATGATGGAGGGAAGAAGCGTAGGCCATGCGTGACATAAGTGGCAAAAGAAGAATGTTTGTTTTTAGTGTGTCAACTGGAGATGCAGAAAACCTGCTGTTGCTTGAAAGACTCTGTATGAATGTGTGTGTGTGTGTGTGTGTGTGTGTGTGTGTGTGGGCTGGTGTGTGTATATATATGTGTGTACCTACGGGAAATAGGGCAGGGAGGTAGTGAATTCTAGGAAATGTCACCCCCACACACATGTCTCCTCCCTTCTGGAGACTGAGAGACAGATTGGACTGAAATCAACTCAGGTAATTCCCCCACATGGAGACAGTGATTACCTCTCTCCCTCTGCCGATATATATATATATATATATATATTTTTTTTTTTTTCTTTACTCTTTCCGGTCCTTCAAACTTTCTGAAACCTTTGCTCCGGGACCTAATTTGCAGTCCTCAGTCCTGTTCAGTCAGAGAGCTCCACATGTTTGATGTGAACTGTAGGGTGACATTGCCTCCTCGTCTGTGCACGGCCAGATCAGCAGGCAGACAGAGAGAGACCAGGCGAGGTGTGGTGCCTCTAGGTGATCCACTTCATTCTGCTCCTGTCTTGTCGTGACAGGACCGGCATTAAATGGAAGGAGTCAGTGACGGAGCAGTGACAGGCCCAACCCTCCACCCTCCCCTGGTGTATGTGTGTGTGTGTGTGTGTGTGTGTGTGTGTGTGTGTGTGCGTACAAGCCAGCATACAAGCCTCCATATTCATTTTTCTGTCTGTCATTGTGGACCTGTCAACTGAGAGGCACGTGAATGCCACTTTTTGCCACTGCTCATCAAGTTATATTACGTTAATGACAGTTGTATCTAATCGCAATAACATCCACTTTCATTTATTTTCCATATACTTATGTGTCAAAGAGCAGGGGGCATGCTCAAAGCTCCACACTTGAGATCAGCTTATCAATCATCACATCATTTTTGAAATTTTTCACCACGTGTAAATGTCATGGAGGGTTACATTTCACACGTGAGATCAATGACAAGGTGAGAGCCATCGAAGCAGATGAGCTCTGATAAAAACACCTCCGCCTCTATGCGTGCTGTTCAATAAGCACTTCATACTTTCCTCATAGAGATTGCACATGTGTGTGTGTGTGTGTGTGTTTGTAGTTGGTATGCAGCATGTTTGAAGAAAGACTTTTCTTTCTATGGTCTCTCTCCTCTTGCTCTCTATTTCAAGCCAATTAGCTGTGTCTTTTAGCAGAGATTTGGAGAATAAGTTGAACATCAGCTCCCTTCATCGTTGCAAGGCACATCTCAAATTAGTGAGCACCACATAGCCAGCCCCCCCCCCCCCCCCTGCTGCCTAACCTATCACCATCCTTCCCTCCTTTGCTCCTGTGAAGACACAGAGGCCCCCGGGGCCCTGAAATGTCTCCACACGCTGGAAATTGAATCAAACGGCATCAATCAGGACACTTTTTTTTCCTCCCCCTCCCCGTTCACTCTTTACTCTCCCCTATCTTTTTTTTTGTCTGTGTTTGGTGTCTCTTATCAGTCAGCTAGGGTAGGGGATAAACAGCACCACTAGGAAGCACGATTGCATATGAATTGAAACAGAAAGAACTGTAAAGGATTTTTTTTAGCCTGCTGATGCTTTGAATTAGTGTTCGTTCATCTAAGTCAGATTGCAGGCGGCACTCTTTTATTTCAAGTATCTTTGTCGGCCCAGTGTCTTATAAACACGATCCCGCAGACACACACACACACACACACACACACACACACACACACACACACACACACACACACACACACACACACACACACACACACACACACAGTGATATTATTATCCACCTCTTCTGTGGCTCTGTGCTGTAAAATGAGTTTGCCCCAACTCCATTAAAACCCGCGCCAGCCGCTCCCCTGACACTGCCGCCCTATTTGCATGTGCTAGTGAGCCACTCCACGGAACAAAGGATCTCCTCTCTTCCTCCTCTCCTCCTTCACTCCGTCCCACTGGAATGCGTGATAAGTGGGCAGATGACATTCACGGAGAAAGGCTGCAATAAAGTGACTCTCCCTCCATCTCTTCCTTTCCCCTTTTCTCTTCCTCCATCACTCCCTCCTCTCTGCGCCACCTCATCAGAGGCAGAAAGGGGATATTGCGAATGACACGGGCAAATCAGCAGTAAATGGGCTCTAATTTGATTGACATCTGGGCTGCTGTCACCGATGCGGGCGAGGACAGGCCCCAGCCAGCAGACAGCGAGCGGCGTTTACCCAGTGCACAAAAAGCCAGCTTTCAACCAAATCACTTCTTGTCCGGTGGGCCCTGCCACCTCGTCCCTCTCTCCCTTTTCTTCGCTTCTCGTGTATCTCCCTCCCCACCTCCCGCCACCCACCACCAGATTCTAATTTGCGTGTGTCCTTCCTCTCAGTGCAATTTTCCCATTACCGCCACAAGAGCAGCCGCACAGCTCATCTGAAGCGAGGTTGTCTCCGAAATATGTACCTCCAAGTTAACCCTTCGCTAGCTTTACATAGCCTCCTGCAAGCACAGGCTGCATGCTGGAGGGGACAACGTGTGATTGTGTGTTTATGGTTTGGGCTTTAATGAAGAAATGGCATCCTTCTGTAACTATTGTTAGTTTGTTTTGTTGACAAAGTTAGCTAGGTAAAATAAAAGTCTAACTTCTTTATTTTCTTTTTTCTATGTGCAACTGCCGCTGTCTCTCCTTTACAAAGGTAAGTTTCTTTTTTCTGTTTTTGTTCTCTCAACAGACACGGCCTCAGAGCCCACCATTGTTAGCTGTCATGCTAGATTCAGCATGGCTAAAAGGGGCTAAAATGCATGTTGACATACGTGTCATCCATCTCCAACCACAATCGAAGCATGTTTAAGTTAGACCCTCATGTCTCTCTCTCTCTCTCTCTCTCTAATTCCCCACTTCTCTTTCTCTCTTTTTTCCCCTACTTCTTTATTTATTTCTGTGATGTTGAATTGTGCCACCAGCAATGCCCAGGGCAAACAGCAGAGGCACCCATGCAATGAAATGCTATTAAGTGCCGTGTCATTTCAACACACAATTCACAACAGTGTTTTGTGAAGGTGTGTGCATGCACAGGCATGTGAATGTGTGTGTGTGTGTGTGTGTGTGTGTGTGTGCGCATGTGCATGGGGTTGTGTATTAGCTAAATGTCATTGTGTAAGTATAATGAAATATCTTCTCCAAATTTGGCACAAATGTCCACTTGGACTCAAGGATCCGATTTTGGTGGTGAAAGGGCAAAGTCACTGTGACTTCACAAAACACGTACATGACCTCAACTCAAGATCGTACAAATGTCTAATAGGATAAAATGATACAGTGATTGAACAGACATGAATGTAAACTGCAACTACAACCCGGCACAGTAATTCTAGTCCCCCCCCCCCCCCTGTCCGTGCATCATTTGCAATATAGTCGGGAACAGCAAGTTTTGCAGAGATGTGCACAGTTTCCCAGCTGATACACTGTCAGTCATTTGGAGGGCTGGAGACATTTTAGTACCGCTATGAACACACATTTCTTTTCTCAGATCCATGAAAATGCTAAAGACAATTAAAACTTCTCTCTCAGTTCTACATCAGTGAACTTCCTCAGGACCACCTATCCCCACATATCCTCTGTCCATATCTTTATCCAAAAACAGCAGGTTAGCGGAGTGAGAAGAAGATGAAGCTTCATGCTTCACCAACCTCTTTCCAACATATCTGGCAGAAGTTGAACGTGTCGCGTCATTTCTTATTCTAACAGTGGTACAGTAGAAGTGAAGCCGTAATAACTGACCCGATGTATTAGTATGGCTTGTAAAAATGTAATAAATTTCATACAGGCTTTACCAGAAACTAAACAAATTCATCTTAAACTAATAAACTTAATGTTTGTGGATTATAAACAGGACGATAATAAGACTGGTCAGTTTATGTACACGGTTTTGTTGGATGTAGACGCATACAATTGCAATTTAATGCAACCTCAGAGCCAGAATATTATTATTATATTCATTAACTAAATTAACTAAAAGGTGGTGGGCACCCAGAGCTCTACGATACCTAGTAGAGACCAGACGGAACTATATAACTGTATGTGTATAAACCATAGGGTTCAAACAATAACGACGAATAATGACAATATTTTGAGTGTTGATGTAGCAGCTACAATGTCAGCAAAGCCTAGCACCGACCCATCCAAGCTCCATTGGGAAAACAAGCATTTTAAAAGTTAAATGACTTAGTTGATAGTGGTTTCCATGGAGATAAGCCTCTGCGGTGCGTCTAGCCCGAATGGTGCAAATGGCGCGAATAAACACAAATGATCCCGCGAGTAAATTCCTGCCGTATTTTTTCAAAAAATAAAGTACATGTCTTGTGTGTCCTGGGGAAGTGTTGCATGGAGGAAAAGAATGAGGGCGGCACTGGGGACACATTGCCCTGGGGCCAAACATGCACTAGATGGAGGAAACAACTGTACACACACACACACACACACAAACACACACACACACACACACACACACACACACACACACACATGCCATTAAAGAAATAAAACCATGTTTCACATGGTAAAAACTCTGCTCAGTATATTGAATAGTTGAGAGCCGGTAGAGATAAATTCAGGATGTGAGCGAGCGAGGAAACAAGGTTGTCCATTAGTCAGCTGCAGTGATAGTCTAAAGAAGCCACCCCTGGCCCTTAATGGCTTCTCGGTAATAATTGCTACACCATCTCCTCTGTTCCTTTTCACCACTCCGTGACATGCTTTTGCCGGAGCTCCACATGCTAGTAGTCAAAGCATCTCCGAGGAGCATTGTGCTTCACAAGTATTGCTCTAAAAGAGAGTGTCCAGGTAAAGATGGGACTCTGAAAAGAAAGGGCTTTTTTTTTTTGCTGCCTCAGTCTCTTTCCTGCCCTCTACTGCATTTACTGAGCTCTCTCCTTACCCTCTCCTCTACTCTCTTCGCTGTAAGCTGTATTGATGGAGAAAGTTAGAGGCTCTCAATGTGTGAAGGGCCACATTTCCCATGTCTACTCCTCAGATAACAGAGATGAACCCAATGGTTTGGATGTGCTAACTGTTTTGGGGGCTCTTCGGGTTTCTTGATAAAGCTCTGACCCTTTTGCCCATCGCCACACAATGGAATATCCTACTTCTCTAGCAGCTTGTGTCACTGCAAGAGTCCTTATACTTATGTGATGTCTGTGTGTGTGTGTGTGTGTGAGAGAGAGAGAGAGAGAGATGAATGGAGAGTCTCACAGGTCCTCCAACTCAGCCCAGGTTAATGGAAACCATTATCACACACAGCCACTCTGTCTGTACAATCAGAGCCTCTCTCTCTCTCTGAGGGAGGCACTTTGTCACGCACTCAGACACACACAAACACACAGCATATATTTGTGCCATATTCCTCAGCCTCCCCTACTTGTTTAGCTTTCTACTGTACAAGATGCTCATACGACTGAGCAGGAGAAACTCATTGTTTTAGCATGTAGCTGCCACTCTTATTTTGAGCACGGAGGAACACTAGGGGTCATTTTACTGAGATGAGTCAGAAACTGTTCAGCTACCAGGCCTGACTCAAATCTCCCCGCTTTCTCTTTTGTTCTGCTCAGCAGCCCTTTTTTTTTTTTCTC
Source organism: Anarhichas minor (assembly GCF_050575085.1). Lineage (NCBI taxonomy): Eukaryota > Metazoa > Chordata > Actinopteri > Perciformes > Anarhichadidae > Anarhichas > Anarhichas minor. Next base: position 8,879,340 of record NW_027466460.1, on the reverse strand, counting down.
CAGCTTCCTGAACCTGGAAAAGCTTTCATATCAAGCAGCAAATGTGTGGCCCAACAAACAGTTTTTCTTCTTCTTCTTCTAAAACAAAAAGAAGAATTAAATGCTGCAGTGACATAGATTTGCCTGCTACATTTGCTGCAAGGCACAAGGCAGCATCAAACATTTAGCAATAGTTGAGGCACACTTAAAAAGAGCCTAACAATTGTTTGCTGTGGAACATTTTGGGCAGTTTTGTTTGTCTGTATTTGTGCCACTGAGCAAAAGGTGTAAAAAACAAAGAAAAAGAAAAAAGGTTGATTCTTTTGAAAAAGAAACATGCTATCCTCCCACAGTGGCTTGATTGCTGAAGGCACAGAGAGGTGGAATGTCATATCCAGTCTATCTTTGAGTTTGCCACATGCGTATTTAAGAATATCTGCATGGCATTGAATCAGTGTTTCGCTGTATAAAGCTGCAATGGAACCAAGAAAATGTAGTTCAAAATCATACGAATACATTTCGGGGGGGGGGGGGGGGGGGCATAGGAGCATTATCTATCACCCTCATTTGATAGCAACAATAGAGAAGTGACAGGAAATGAGGTGAGACAAAGGAGAGATGACGTGAAACAAAAGCTCCCAGACTCAAGCTGCAAACATCTCAATTGCATGGTCAGTGTCGTCGACCCTTAAACGCCCCCATTGCTGAACTAGTTCACTCCATTTGTCGAGAAAGGTATGGCAAATCAAATGTCGCATAGTCATTGTTTGTTTAGTATTTGTGCTTTTAGCAGCCTATAGTGAAACTGGTTTGCCACAAGCTCAAGAACGTTGTGGGTTAACTGTCACCATCTTGAGAGACTGAGAGCCCAGCTGAGTGACGAGCTATGAGCAAAGCTGGATTACCAACCCCCGGCAAATTGTGCACCTGCCTTGGGGCCCCAGAACCCTAGGGGCCCGGTTAGGAAAACAAAACTGTGTGTCTGCTGGTTTGTGGTGATTTGATTATTGGGAAAATATCGAGATTATGCGCCACAAAAGCACAATATCAGCCGATATGAAGAGCGCCTTATGGTTGGGCCTTGCTTTGTTTTCTTATCTTGAAGCCCTATCTTGTCCTTGTCTTCCTGTTGTGTTTAATCAAATTAGCACACAGCAAACCTGGGGCCAGGTATTCCAGTATGATGGAAGGAAGGAATGGGAGATTAACGGAGTCCAGCAGCTAATTATTGCCTCTGGGGCCCTGTAACGGGCCATGAAAGGCTACTCTACGTGTTCTTAGACAGCAGAGATAACAACAACAACAAAAAATAGGAAAGGTGACATTAATATCGTTTTTTTGAGGAAGTGTGAAAGTTATGATGATGTATAATACACACCCTGCTGCAGTAAAACAAGTTACGAATACCACTAAGTTCTGAGTGTATTCTTTATCTTACAATATGGACAGTCAATTTCAGTTTCACTTTTTTAAACTGATGAAACATGACGCACAAGTTACACAAGGACTTGAGCTCTCTGTAGGCGTGTGTGTTGAATACAGTTGTGTGCGCTTGCTTCAGTGTCCAGCTCCCTAACTGTAAGCAGCATGTATATTTGTGTATGGACACATGCCACTGTCTCTTTGTTGATCCTGTCTCAATCAGAGAGGAGTCGACCCATCATAAAAGCCACAGCATTGCGTTGTAAACACACACACATATGGAGCAGTAACCCTGCGTTCCCCTGTAAACAGTTTACAGTGCCTTCTCTCCCCCTTATGCAGACACAGGCCAAAGCGTCAGTGTTGTGTTCAGCTAATCCCACTGTTTAGGCTTTGTTGGCGGCCTCTAGCTAGGACTACACATGACCTGGGGGGGAAAGAGTTTTAATTGTGTGTGTGTGTGTGTGTATGTTTGGTTATGTCACATACATGAAGGACCCCCTCTTTACACCCCCCCCCCCCCCCTTCCCCCCATCCTGCACTAATCTTCATCCATATCAATCCTATAGTTTGTTTGGGTTCTGTCACTCCTCTGTGAATCTCTCTTCCCCACCCCAACCCCATTTGTTTAGCTGAGCTCGTGCTTGTTTTCTTGTCGCTCTCCCCTTGATTGAGGTTGACCCAGCCATCTTCACAACCTCACAGTACACACACACACACACGCACACACACACACACACACACACACACACACATACACACACACACACACACACACACTCTCTCTCTATGTGGTTTTGGCTTGCTTTGTGTAGCAACAGCCCAAGGTATGAAATGCTGTTTGGATTAGTAAGTGTGTTCTGATGTCCTCTCCAGCCTTGTTCCTGCTGGATCGTGACCCGTTTGTACCACAAGCCAAACACCAGTGGTTTTAGGGTTAGGCATAGGACAGTGGAGGTTTCAGTTATAGGATTTTACCAACCTCTTACCACATCCTCTGTGTGACTCTGTGACTTTGACCAAAGGAAAATGATCTGACCTTCGGTGGAGAATGCATTATTCAAAGACAAATAATGCATGTTTTTTTGTGTCTATTAACTGTTTATCTCTTGTTGTAGAGGTTTTTACTCCCATACATTTAATTTCTCCTCATTTCTTTCTTTTCCTTTCATGTTGCACCATAAACAGATCAAATAAAAGCTTGTCTTACATACGTGCAGGTTTTGAACCAGATTTTTCATTTGATTCCTTAGAGGTGCTAACGACTGCCAAACACTGAAGTCCAGCCAACTAGGGCACCTAAATAACAGCTATCAGAAATAAAGAGCTGACATCTGATGCACGCTCTTTGTTTTAATAGTGGAGAAAAGGAAAAATCCTGTCATTAAAGTCAGTGTGGTCTCCTTATCTTCTCTCACCAGGCAATCCTTAGCTGTGAATATTTCCACTTAATCTGCTGGTGAAGGAGAAAAAATATATGATAACTAATAGATTTATTATTATTATTATTACTAGTAGTAGAAATAATAATATTAATAATAGATGATGAATAATTGTCTGTTTGTGTGGTTTTACCCTGAATTTAAAAATATTTTGGTCGTTGCCACATTTACCACATCTCATTTTTAAAAATCTAAATATATCCTGTCAAACACCAATTATTATTAGATTCTTCAATTTATTACGAGAAAACTTGTCTTGATTTTTCCAATCAAGACATTAAATCTATTTTTCAACTAGAGATGACAAGAAACACGTGTGAAATCACATTAGTATCCCAGAAATGAACAGTAAGAGAAAACTAGATGTTTTTTCTTATTTTCAAAAAAATCTGACCAATCTTAAAGGGCCATTGAGATTTAGTTCTGCACTTCAATTAAGTTGGGGGACTCAGAGGAGACCAATTAAATGGTCAAAGCCGAGACCATAATGATATCACAAGGGTTATTTTCTCTTCACAAACAAAGCTCCTCCGGCACCACATAATGCAAATAATCAAGTTTAAACAACCTCTATCTTATTGTTCTGTATTTCTGTTATCTTTTCTTTTATATTCATTAATTGTGGCCTGAATTGTACAGTCGTTTTAAGAAGTCTTTGCCTACTTCCATGGCAATCTTTCTTATTTGATTCTAGCAAATTACCTTAAATCACAGATTTAGCTTGTTTGTAAAAGAGGAGCTTCTGCAGTGAAGGTGAAAAAAGCACAAGAGCAGATGACTCAAAACGAGATGACAGGAGCAAAAAAAAGAAAAGCATTGAAGAAATGTAAAGTTACCACTTCTGTCGGCACACACGCTTCTTTTTTTTGGGTGTGTGTGAGGAAGTTGTTGTTGGGTGAGAAAAGTGTGTGATGTGATGTGATGAGATCAGCAAGAAGCATCAGAGACACCTCCCCTACACTGCTCTCAGTGGTCCCAGCATCATTACCAGCACCACCGCGGTACGCTGCCTTATCTACTGTGGCAACTGCTACAGTGACAGCCACTCCTCCAGGACACACACACACACACACACACACACACACACACACACACACACACACATGCAGTCTACAGTGTGTGTGATAGCAGAGGGTTGATAGGAAGGATAGTTATTTATGATATCAAATCTGCTGTAATGTTTAATGTTGGAACTCAGATAATGAAGCATTTTGTCACATTTGAGCTTCCATAAAGATGCGATGAAGTCAGGAGAGAGCAGTCAAGCCTTTCGGCTTTCTAATTTACACACACACGCACACTCTGCGCACACACACGCCTGCACAGCTTATATACATGCAGACTTATGTTCTGCCACTTCATTGGAAATCTTCAACTATCCCCACGTGCCTTTGATATGTGAGCTCAGCCAATTCAGTCACACAGACTCACGGTCATTTTAAATTACTGGATGTGTGTGTGTGTGTGTGTGTGTGCGTAAGGCAGGTTGGTGACTTCATTCATTTAAGAGGCTGAAAACGTAGCCCACACCTGTTCACCTTGCCATCCTAACGCTCCCAAGTGGTCCTTGTCACATTAATGCTATGAACCTCAAACACACAAACACACACACACACATACAGTCCACCTGCTATTTATACTCCAGTAACACAGTAAAGCTAAGATTCATTTTTATGTAGTTGGCTCTTTTGTTGTCCAAGTTCGAAGCCTCCACGCTGCCATGTGCTTTTGTACCTGGTTAAGTTGCTGTACATTGGTTGAAATAGCAAAACTGATTTCGTCTTTGAGTTACTCAGATTGAAAGATCTCCCTCTCTGGTTACCTGCTTCTTTCATCTCAACCGTCCTATTGATTTATTATTATATTTGATTTCTGTCTTTTGCGTTTTTTCTGATTTCCTGCCTGTTTCCTTCACTCTCTTCTCTCTGTTTGTATATGTAATTATGTAAGTCGATTTATGATATGAAGAAATGGGAAAAAGAGGTTTTTTTTTCTTTGTTGTTGACATGAGAGGTAGTGCATGACAGTCTAATGTAGCCACAACCACATGTGGTTACATATGCCTTATACTGTGTGCTTTATTTTGGCAGCCGAGCAGAGGATGACTATTGTTGCCCCTTTCAGACCCACTCCTATTAATCATGAGTGTGCGAGTCTGTGGGTGTGTTACTGAGAAAGAGTGTGCGTAATACTCACTGTAAATACATCAAACTAGAGCCTACACTGTCTATGTACTGAAATATACACATTCGCAGTGATACAAGAGGACAGGGAATAAGAAAACAGATCTGTAACTGAGCTACTGCACTGCTCTATGCCAGTAAACCATATTTGAAATGTCCTTGTTCAATGGCTGAGAATCTCTTGAATAGGCCGACATAAAGACATGGATTTGAATGATTCTTTTCATTCTGCTTCTATTATTGAATATCCTATTAATTAGCTATTTCAAATATCACATCGATGCATTAATCTACACCTGCTGAGGTTTAACTGTTGCCATAGCAACAACTGCTGTAAGCAACAGGAGACAGAAAAGCACCGAGAAGAGAGACGTTGACTGGCAGAGGAGGTGAGACAGGGAAAAAGTTGAGCTTCATGTCTTCAGTTTGAATTTGCATCCCGAAAAATCACTGCAGGTCATGTTTTGTTTAGTGTGTGCACCTCTAGGCCCCCGTTCAATTTTGATCCACTGGTTGTTTCAGAGTTGGAAAATAAAATAGAAAGTATGGAATGCTGTTATGGTTTTGAGAAAGGACTTAGACACTGGTGATCTTCAACTTCATTATTATCATCCAGTATGAAATTTGGTTGATAGACAGGCAGTAGACCAAACAGATCACAGGAATACACAGGTGACCATGAACAGCTACTCTCCTATAGCATAGGACACAAAGAATATTCTTTATAAAAAAATAAAAAGATGTATTTATTAATAATCTCTGTTTGTTGACCGGATTCACTCACTGTTTAATACTTAAATGTCAGGGGGGTATTAGGTGCTCTATTGTGCGCCTTTATACCTGTTACTGCACCTCATCACCTCAAGCAGTAGCTCTGCGGCCTCTGCTTCATTCAAACAGGATTCAGTGGTTAGATAAATGCAAGCTTTTAGTGTACTTTCATGTATCGTAAATTACAGTTTTATTCATTTTTTGCAATAGGTGGATTTTTACAGATAAGTGTCTGCTTTTACAGTTTGGACTTTGTATGCGTGCATATGTGTGTATGTGTGTGACCATGGACGGGTCCTATATGGAAGCAATTACTTGCAGCGAGGGCCCTCAGACACCCACAGTGCCTCTCACTCTGGGCCAAACGGAATGTATCTCCCTCCCCCCTTCTCCCCTTTTCCCTTTCTGTCTCTCCATGTCTCTCTTTCTCCCTCTGTCTTTTTTACTACCTCTCTCTTGACTAAATTACTTTCGTATGAGCCCCAACAAAGAGGCAAGGTGAAACCCCTTTTCTATTTTTTATTGGGAACAAAAACCAGCCATATTTTAATTCACATCACACATTTCCAATTTGCGCAAACAAGCCCTGAAAATAGCAGCACTAATTAGACTAAACCCGATGTGTGTGTGTGCTTACATGTGTGCATGCTCTCATGAAAAGAGAGGCCATCTCCAGTTGCATTACTGTACCCCCTTTGGGTTCTGCCTTGGCTAGTTAGTATGCGCAGCCAGAGCCATGTAGGATATGAGCTTTTGGGGGGTCCTTGCATCATGTGGTTTGTGGGGAGGCGAGCCGCCATGGTGGCCGTTGTCCTTCACATATACTGTGTGTGTGTGTGCGTGTGTGTAAATGTGTTTTATGTGACTTTGTTTGATAAGGTAAGCTTGCTTTTTCAGGACATCCTGATTTAGAATTTAATGCTTGAAACACCAGAAGAAGAAATTGAATTAGTGGTTAAGCATCCAGTGAAAACGAAAACCCACAGATAAACTGGCAGCGAGCAGTGACAGGATTGCAGTTGTCAGGGTTTGGCAAACCGTTGTCACCCCCTCTCTTGTTACAGTAAAGAAAAGCTCAATGGAGGAATATTGTCAGCCCTGCCAGCGGTCTCTCCTCCACCGTCTGTGGGAACTGAGAAGTCGGCATTTGCCATGTGTATATCCCTCCAAACTGACTCTAAATGAGATAAATAAGTTCAGACTAAATTGGCAGCTTGCGTCCAAAGTGATTATTCTTCCCTTAATGTCTCCTCGTTGGAATGGCAGAAGACTTGGCCTGTGCGGGTTCTACCGCGGGGTGTGGCAAGGCGGTGTATTCCAACACAAAGAAGTGACGAGTGATGGCAGCCAGAGTTTACTTGTCAAGGTTTTTACACACGCAGCGCTCTCATGTGCTAACCCACGTCCTCTTCAAACGGTTTGTCTCTCACTCCACACTCCTTCAAACTTGGCCCGTGACAGGGTCTTGCATTCCCTTCCCATGAGTCCTAGCGTGGCTAGTCAGCAGAAGGACCCCAGATTGTGCTGGCTGCGTCGCCGCCTGCCTCGTTTGGGAGCGTGCCTGGGCCCTCCGTCTCAGTAACCTTGGTTTGCCCCCTCTGTTTGTGAATTCCTGCCGCTCCAGTAGGACCACACTGTCCCCAGCTAAATGCTCTCTGGCAGAAGGCAGCTGGACAGACCGGTGGGAAAGTGAAGTGAAAGCTCAGATTGTCTTTCAGGCAAATAAATAAAGCATGATTGTAGTGTTTCACCTAAGAGTCATTTAGTGAGATTGCTGCACAGAAATGGAGCGCTAGATTGTGTCTGTTATTTATAACACGCTGCAAGGTCAAGAGTCACGAACATGGGACGTTTGATGATGAATGATCTGTCACAGTTTTAGATATGCATCATTACAGGCCAAGCTTATCTTATCAGATCAGTACTTATCTCCTTACTGTATGACGCTGGTTAGGATTGGCGCTTTAAGTTGAGCTGAGACTTGTGATTGGTTGTTCAAGTCCTGCCCGGGGTTTGCGATTGGTGCGTTTTGAAGCTTCAGATTTCATGCTGTGGCGGTGTTTTGTGTCTGCCAACACCCAGACTCCGGAGTGTTTAGCCTTCACTGCTAGTTCTGCTGTCTGAGGAATTTCACAGGCTCGGGTAATTTTTAGTTTTGTCTCTCCATCTCTCACTTTTTTTGTACTCCTTCTCTCTCTTTCGCTCAATTTTGACTAGAATCATAGCGATTTGTGGCGCGGCGCTGGATGGTTTGCGGTTTTCGGAGCGGCTGTATTATTCCAGTATTAGGCAGCTAGCATTTCACCATAATGTCATAAGAGGCTTCCTTTGATTTAAATATCAGATAACCTAAAATAGTATCAATATTAGTATCCTCCTAGTATTTCCTAAGGTCATTTCAATAGCGTTACAGTTTGGAGCTTTGATAGTCTATTGTATAACGTTGCTTCATTTAAAGGGGAATTGCGCTGATTTAACACATCAAAGTCAGTTTACTGGTCTTGGGGAGTGAAACGGTTTATGTGAAAATAATTTGTGTAAAGCCTTTTGTGGCTCCAGGGAGAGCTGCACAAAGTCAATTCTGTCTGATAAACATTGACTGGGTCTTAAGACTACAAGTCTGAAAGTGGAAAAAAAAACTATCTGGGGTTGTGGAGTTCAGTTACAGTTAACCTCATCGCCGCTTGAGGCTCAACGCTACATTAGCTACTACTAGCATACGAATCAAACTATTGGTGGTTTGCATTGTGTGAAATGTAGATGACAATGAAGAAGGAATAAAAAGAGAATAACTCTGGTTCCGCAGAGTTGTTTTTCTCTGTCCGTCAATGTTACTGTAAGTGCAATGCTAAATCATTGGTTTACTCTTTGAGGTGAATCATGTAACAAGCATAGACCTTCGTAGTAGGGGTCCCACCGCCTATCGACAGGATAGAATGCCATAATAAGATGTAAAATAAAACCCACTTTCTGTATCCCTCTGGAAACTGCAAAAGAATGTCAGTCCACATAATACAGAGAAGGGCTTAATCCTCAGTGCATTTTGACAGCAAAATACTAGCATGGTTTTTACCTGACGCCGCTGCGTTCTGTCTTATGCGCACCGGGAGCGTTTTAGTTGCTGATCATTTAGCCTTTCCCAATTTTGTTGACTTGCTGATTTTGTTTATCCGGTCATAAGTAGCTAAGTAAGTAGGCTATTGGTTTCTTTTTTGTCTGTTAGTTGCATTTTCCTCGCACAATATGCTCTGTGCAAAGAGTTACGGGTGTAAAAAAATGGACTAGGGGCATATTTTAAGTGCAGCAGAGGGGGAGCTTCTAAAACACACGGTGGCGCATCAGGTGTAATCACTTGCCGCAATCAGTGCCACCACATTGCCACCGGTGGAATCACGGTGCTGGATAGCTATACCTACAGTAGTTATCTCGCAGTGTACAGTCCTGGAGTCCGGCGCCAGGATGCACACGCAATAGCCTCAAAAATGCTAATTTAATATTAGCCTATCTAAATATTTGCGTACCATATTTACAGTACTCCCTCCCAGAAAATAGTTCCAACGTCTCTTGTTACAATAATTGTATTTTTCTGAATATACGCAATATTTCTAAATCAGCTTTTAACCTGTTAATCTGCTAATTTTAACTGGTTTTACAGATTTTATTTCAGGGCAGATTAGTAAATAAATCAATTAGTGGAAACCCAGAAAATGAATCACCATCAGTATTGATAATCAATTCATCTTTTAAGTCATTTATCAAAGTAAAAAAAAAAAAGCTTAACATGCAATTTCAAATTTCTCAAATGTGAGGTTTTATATCATTGTTACCGGAATAGATTATTTTACGGTTTTGGACTGACAAGCTATTTGAAGTCATGTTGGGCTCCGGCCTTTTTGACTGTCTTTCTAACATTTCTTAGACTTAATGATTAATCGATCAGAAGTAAAAAAAAGAAAAAAAAAAAAGAATCATTAATGAAAGCAATCGCTTGTTTAATTTCAACCTGTTAACCTTGTTCATCTGTTCTCCTGCCTGCACGTCTGCCCACATCCATGCCTGTTCTTCCGCCTGTCTGTTTGCTTGACGGTCCACTGTGTCACAGCGCTACTAATGGCCATTGCTGAGCCAGCCACTTTCTAAATGACACCCTCCTCCGCTCAATACAGCTGCCCTGCAGTTACGCACACTCACTCACTCACTCCTTCCACCACTTCCTCTCATGCACAGCACAGTGGCTTTCCCTCCCTCGTGTGAAAGAAAAGCAGTTTCTTGTCAATTTCCCCTCAATATTTCCCACTCAACATGCCTCTTGATGAAAGAAACCGCGTGTTGTATGACACACATACACTTTCGTACATCACATTTTACCGGCTGAATGACTGACTGACAGTGTATGACTGGAGCATCTTCTCCCCGCTGTTAGCAGCGCCCTCACCATCAGGATGATTTGTTCATTCATCATTCATTCCTCTCCCCCCCTTCTCTCTCTCTACCTGTCTTTTAATCTTTTTTCTCCCTCTTCACACCACATCCCTTCCTCACCTTTTAATCATCTTTATCTTGTTGTGTGCGTTTGTGTGCCCGTGTGAGTGTTAGCAACAGAGGGTGGCGTATTGTGAGACAGCTGTAGGAAAAACACAAGGAAGCCAAATTGAGTTTGGCCTTAGTTTGACTACAGCAACCATGCCAGACTAAATCCTGGATGAAAGCACACTCCTGATCGCTCTCATTCTCCGCACATATCAGCTCTCCAACCTCTGCATACCCTAGGTGCCACTTGCACTTAAAGTAGTTCGCCTGACTTGATTGATTCTCAGAGGAAACACAGTTGCACTCGTCATGACCGGATGTTCGTCTCGTCTTTCCTCTGCACTTTTGTCCTTGGACAACACTCACTCGCAAACTTGCCCCTCAAAGTTCATTGGTTAATCAGCTGGGGGGGGGGGGTCCAGCATCCTAAAAGATGGCGGTGGCAACATTTTGGCAGTGGCAGCTCATAACTGGATTGCTGTAATTATTCATTGAGAGAGTGATGCCTTCCAGGGGCTGAAGATTGATTAGGTTTGATATGCGACTTAGTGTAATCTGTCTTTGACCAGGGCGCCTGTCCAAATTGGCAGGAATAATAAAAAGAGAGGAAGTTATTTTTAAAGAGAGAGGAGAAACGAGCGAGCAAATGAAGACGGAGGTGGGTGGACAAAGGGAAGAGAGAAAGATTGAGGCATATCCTGTGTCATATCTCTTGTGGCATCCATTGCCATACACAAACCATCAATCTGCAAACAACAACAGCAGGGCAACCATTTTGTTTACAGTTGAGCAAGGCTCCCGAGCTAAATAAAGCCATTACAACCTTAAAATACAGCACTTCTTATCGTCAGCAGTATTGTGTACTTAGTTGAAAGTGTTAGTTTTATAAGCACATTTGGGGTATTTCTTTTTTTTCATGCCTTGCTTGTTTTGTCAGCCAGACCAACGCGATCCTCGGTTGTCTCATTTTCCACGACTAAAGTGTGTCTTCAGTTAATCCTCCAGTGTAAGCATGGCAGAACTTAAAAGGCTCTGATTAGGCTGTTGTGTCCCACAGGTTGGCTAGATATAAACTCGTGACACACTCACAGTGCCCATACGTACCCCGGAGACCTCTCTTTGTGTTAATTAAAGGAGTCTCAACTGCAATTAGCAGGCTTTACAATGAGCGTGCCCACAGATAGACACATACATGCACACGCAGACACAAGCACACACTGAAACAGATACATTCAAACTGTGAGCACATTTATTGGCCCACAAACACTCTTAACAGTTGCTTAAGTATCACTGTGCCAGTGCATTTAGATGTTAGGTCAGACTGCCTGCGCTGTCTGCTGGCGGTCGCTGTTATGGACATCGAAACGCGACCGCCACTTTTGGCCAAATGATGTAATGAAGATGGAATGCTGCAAAAAAAAAAAAATCTTAATTTGTTCAATTACTGTCTTATTTTCCTAAAATAAATAACAAGCGCCCTCAGCAGACTTTCTTACGTAACATTTACTGTTGCTTTTCACCAGGACTTGAAGAGCGTCCACCAGCCTCCCACCTGCCCTTAGTGGACTGTCTCGCCTATTATGCTTGTTTTCATACCACATAACATTCAATAACGGTCGCTCAATATACTAGGTCACTCGATCTGAGCGTCGCTCATTGTACTACGTCGCTCTGACCGAATATAAAAACGTTGGCGTTTAACGTATCATTGATTTGCAGAAGCGTACAATGCCAAACTTTCTTTCTGCCGACTGGAATGCAGTTTTATGACTTTTTTGGTGAACTCACCCTTAAAGATTTTTAATCATTTTGCGACAAACTTATGTTTAACATCCCGTGTCTTGTATCCGATGTCTGGAAAGAGGGACCATTACACTTGGAGAGTGAACCTGGTACAGCTGGATAGAGAAACTCAGCTGTGTAATTCTGCTGTAAACCCCCCCAAACTAAGAACTGAGTGCTGTGCTCCCTCTCCCTGTTAGACCTAAACATAGAGCCTGGGTCCATGGTGGCCAAATGGCCCATCATCCTGTCTTCTTATGTCCCAAATTAGACCAAACTCTCCCAGTGTGCTCCAGGCTTGTCTACAGGAAATCAAGGCCAGTTGGAACTTAAGTGAATGAAGCCCCACTTTGGCACATTCTAGCTGGGGAGATGGTCGCAAGAGCAAGCCCCCCCCCTGGAGCTGGTCAGAGGTTGGGAAAGGACATAAACACGCACAGGTGCGAATATCTCCTCGCTGATGTTCACACAGGGGCACAAACTCACAGTGAATGGGTGCTGTCAACTCTGTGGCAATGCTACTTAGCCACTCCACTCCCGTATTTACTTATTTATTGGCAGCGATGGCTGCGATGACGGGGCCACTCACTCTCAGAAAGCCTCCCAGGCTCCACGACGTCCCTTCAAGCGGTAGCGTAAAAATTTTAAGAGCCCCGGGCCCGGTTTGATGATTTTGACGTGAATTAGCGTGTAGTCGAGTTGTCGGGTGCATTCAGGGGGCTAACTGTTCTAATGCGTTCACCCGCTTGCCTTTCGAGTGTGTCTGTGTGTCTCAAAGCGAAGCGAAACGTCACTTAATAATTTAGCCGTTGGTTTCGTCCCCCCTCGGCATCCATCCATCCATTCACGGCCCTTTATGTCTTGCCTCTGGGAATGCGGTGGCCATCCCTCTGCCTCTCAGGGAGTGATAGAACGAGCAGAGACAGGTGACAGAATCCAGCGTGGTGGTTAGTAAGGACAAAGTGAGAGCGACTGACTGCGAGAGAAAGAGAGGCGGACAGCTAAGTGAACGTAAGCGCTCAGAAACAGACAAGAATGAAGGAGGTGATTTATGAGTGACTGGAAGATAGAGAAACAGCAGCCGATTTGTTTTTACCCAAATTTTTACAATCATTACACAGAACCTCACGTCCGTTCTGTCATGAAATCTGTCTTATGTATTAAAGCAATGCCACGCAGACACGCGAGATGGAATATATACGCCCATGCTTCACACACACACACACACACACACACACACACACACACACACACACACACACACACAAACACACAGCTGGGTTTCTGGCCTCTGTGCATGCCAGATGTAGACATTTCTTTTTTCTCTCTCATCACAGTTTTCAGACTAATAGGTTCTTGTTCTCTGTGGAAGTGGTTCTATGGCGAAAGGGGGAACTCAAAGCCTGCACGCCAAACCTGTGGCTACGGTTGTAATAATCAAATAATGTAACTTGGCCACGTGTAAGAATGTGTGTTAATACACGAGAGCTTTCAACAAAGTCTCTCAATGCCAGTGGCCTCCTACATACTTTAATATGACTTGATGTTCACTTACACCCCCCCCCCCTTTTCTTTGTAATTGAAACCTGATGGTGGAATAATAATCATTTCTTCATATTTTTTTTCCTGCTTTCTGCATTCACTAAGCAGATTTCTTGCCTGTGCGGTTGGATAGTGTTCAATTACAAGAGGTTTGGAGGAGGGCATTGCACTTACAACCTCTCCATGGGCTCACTGGAAAAGAAGCTAATATCACTTTATGACTTTTTTAGATTTGGTGCATGCAGAAGTTAAAGAATTAAAAATACATCACGTTTAAAGATGCACTTACTTATCTCTTCTTCATACACACAGTTAAAAAAAAAAGATGAAGAGATATGCAGGGAGTAAGTATTGAAACTGTTTTTGTAAGTGAAGTCCCGAACAAAAACTTAGTTGTGTGTTCACTTAGTGGTTTTACTACCATAGGATGATTTGTGTGATATTTATTTGTGAGTTTTGTTTGGCAGGGGAGAGTCACAAGTGTTTGTGTGTTTGTCGTGTTGTTAGCGGTTATGCTTCTTGTCATGGGTGTTTCATAAATAAAAGAATCCCCTGGCTAATGTAACCCACATGTTTTTTTCTTTTGTTCCCACCCCCCTCTCAGCTCAGCATTTGTTTTTCGGGGAGGATTCAGATTGTACACACGCCTCTCAACTTTTGTGAGGTCATTTGATTTTTTTTTGTTTTTCATCAAAAGCAGTTGTGGACTTCCTTGTTACTCACAAAGGCTAACGTGTGATTCCCATTACTTCACTACCTCACAACTTAGCAGAGGCACAGCTGGTTACTGATGACTTCTCTCGGAACATTTGGACACACAGTCATACCCAGACATGAGTATTAGACTGATCACTTTTTGGTTGAATTCTGTCTCAACTCAACATAAATTAGTAATTTCACATGCCGTATTGGACCAAATTTAAGATGACCCTGACCATAACACAACTCTTCTTTTTCCAACATCTGGTTTTGGAAAAAGGCTTGTTCTATTGGGAATGTTTCCCTGATATACTATTAGGAGAAGAGAGTCCTCGTTGTTATTGTCTTTTTCTCTTGTAAAAGTTAAGAGTGTAAAACTTAAAAAAAAAAGAAAAAAAGAATCTGTCCTTTTGACCTTAAATTGTGTGACACAAGTAATTCTTGACTGCATGACAGATGATGTGGTCCCAGTTTGGTCCCGAGCTTTGATTTGTCAGGAATTTATTTCCTACCTCGCCACACAACCCTGTCTCCTATAAGAATTACAACAATACAGCAACAGCAAATATGTTTTTAAGGAAACGTAATGCCGACCGGTTTACATTTTTTTAATAGCATAGTGAGGAAATCTTCATTAGAAAATATTGTTACTGAATTTATCAGTAAAATGTTCACTGACAACTTATTCCTTTTCTGCCAAAATACCCGGTCTTGCAACACAATGTCTGCTTGTAGCAACTATTGAATTATTATTTTTTTTATGCTTATGTTTAGGCGCTAGAAGCCCTTGAGTGAGGTTAGGTAAAGATCATGTATTGATCTTGGTTCAATACATAAAAGTGTGCAGCGACTTAACATTAAACTGAAACCACATCTTTCCTCACCAAAATGTTTTCGTTGCCTAAATCAAGCCACAGCCAGGACTCAGGCTGGAGTCAAAGTCCTGCTCTTGGTACTCCGGCAAATGACCCCGACTGCCTCCCTGCGAACATAGACCCTTCATTCACTCAAAAAAACAAAAACTTTTGCCTCTGAACATAATCCAGGCAGCGATTACGTTAGCCACCACAACGTAACTGGTAAAGCCAATTTCGGAATATATAAAAGTCGTTTTTAAGCGAGAGGTTTGGCCATCAGCAGGCCACATAGACACTGACTAACTCTAAAAGACCCACCAGAAGAACTAGCAACATAAAAGCTACAAACAACCCATAATGCAGCACTCTCTGTCCTCAAATATAATACAACCCTAACATTACCAAACACAATTTCCACAAAACAATATTGTCTGCTTTTTGAGCCACTACGGTTAATTTCTCTGGTTCTGTATTTCCTGTCAGTATTTTGCCCCACCACAACAAACAGCAATCCTCAAGCAAACAGTTATGAAGGTCACCATAACAACCACTGGCATTACACTCTTTCTTTTATCTGGGCCTCAGCGAGAGGAGAAAGTATTTCAGTGAGTGTCAAAGAGAGCAGGAAGCTAAACGAGGTAAAGAGCTATTAGTGAGGTCAGAAGGGGGGAAAAAAATCTGCGGGGCCGTGAGACACGAAGAGTAAAAACAGAATAATGAGAGACGGAGAGATGGGAAGTTAGCAAAGAGAGGGGAAGGACTTTGTCAAACTCTCAGTGCTGAGTTCGGTGGAGATTGGGTTGGTGGTGGTGGGGGGGCTTTACAATGGGGGCGCTGGCAGGGTTGCCACAGCAGCGTTCCGGATGGGCAGGCGGTCTCCTCTCAGGGGGTGAGGGGGGGGACGTGGGGCTGTCAGGGAGCCTGGCAGGTAGAGACACAACGCCCTGTGACTGGGGGGGAGCACGGGTCAGTGAGAGAGGACAGGAGCGAGGGGATGGAGGCAGCGGAGGGGTGAGGTGGAGGCCTGTCTGATGAGGTGAGGGAGAGAGAGAGAGTAGAAGGGGAGGGAGAGACATGAGGGAAGTAAATGAGGGTGGAAGAGTAGGAGAACTAGAGATGATTAGAGGAGAATTATCCAAGTGTGAGTGTGGATGAATATGGAGTTAGAGGAGGAAATAAGAGGGAGAAAAAGCAATAAGTGACGGAACTCAACCACTTCTTCTACGTCTTCCTCTTCTAACACAATATCTCTACACCTCCAGGCTCATACGGTTTGTAACCCTTTCCCTGGTGCTCCACACTTTTACTGGGGTTTCACACGATAACTTTGAGCGAGGTAGAGCGCAGAATGAAGAGCAGCATGTACGGATGCAAGCAAGGATTCTACAGACTGCACCAGAATGTAAACAATCTCAGTATTCATTTCCTCTTCTCTGGAAATGTTCTGCCATGTTTAAGATCTTCCTCTCAAGTCCTGGTGGGATCTGGAGTCCAGTTACAGAACTCCAGAAATGCAGAGATGTAGAATTGAACTTTAGCTCCATTCTACTGTGCGGTAAAATCGTCTCCATCATAATGTCCACCTCCTATTGATGTCAGAATCATATTGTGGGGGGCAGGGTATTTGGTTTAAAGTTAAATTTAGTCAAACTTTAGCTGTAAAACTTAGTGGGAAAACCAGGGTTCCATAGGGGAGTGGTCTTAAAAGTTTTGGTGAGTAAAGGTCAGTTTGTGGAGTCCACATTGGACGGACTGGCAATACGCAAAAATAAAATGCATTCAGGAAGTCAAACAAGTCAGAAATATCTTCGGTGACGTCTATATTTTGCTTCTGCTCTGCTTTCCTCTCTCTCTTGTTTTCTCACAAAGGTGCACTTATTAGTGGAGGCCAGATTGCAGTGATCAAGGACACAGACAACCACGTGGCTCTCTATGGTTCCTCTCAGACCTTTCGGTGCCCCCAACTGTGTCTCTCTATGTCTTTCGCTGCTGTTATCACAAGTGGAGGGCTGTTCCTGTCCGGGTCATATGATGTCTTGTGGCCCTTTAGTGGTAGCAGAACAGTGACACTTCTATCCCTGTGCCATCTGATCGACACGCCATTCCTTGTCACATGCAAACTGTGAACTCTAGATGTTCCTTTCGCGTTGCAACCCAAAGCGAACCAGTGTTCTCTCGCTGTGTTCGTGAAGCATCCTCCTCAGCAGAGAGACACTCACTCAACCTTTTTTTCTACTGGCCTTAATCATTTGTTTCTGCGGCACATAATCACCATCACTGCACAAATGATGTTGTTCCACTCTCTTCTCTCTGCCCTCTGCTTCTGTCCTCCATTTGCCCTTGTTTTTAGCCTGTAAAAGGCCACTTTCAGTTGGATTTTGCTCAGTTGTGATTTCATTCCATGAAAAATCCCCCCCCCCCCCTGTAAAAAATAAAAGTATTTAGAAAGATTACTCAGAAATCAAGCATCTTAATTATTTCTTTTTGATGACATTCACAGCTGTTTTGTACTCATTGTTGTTTGCTTGAATGGGTTTTCTCACTTTACATAGCAAATGAAAAAGCAAGGTACTTTACCTCTCAAGACTTAAGAGCATCTAGAGAGGGGAATTGGTTCTTGAGAACAGTCTAACAACTCAGAGCGCTCGCACCTAATTTCTGGGCTATTTGACCCATTAGATGTCAAAGTTTGGGAAACAAACAGGCAGTGCTAAGAGGTTGGATGGGTAGAATAATGTGGGCAAAGTGACGGAGGGTGCCTTCTGAAACACACTTGTAGCTCACAGGAAAAGAACATCTTTTTCAACATGAATCTGTATACAACTTGTTAAAGAAATACTGCACCCACAAAAAGACCTTTTTGCTTATTAATTACTCACCGCGTGTTGCCTTGAATTCTTGAAGAAAACTGAATAAATCCTTGATGAATTTAAGTAAATGGGGTCCAGGTTTAACAATGGCAAAATTACATTAACAATGTGTTTAAAAACTCCCACACAGTAGTATAATCCAAGTCTCATTTATCGAGTCCTGTTCTTCCCACACTTGCATTTTACCGAAAATTGTACTATTTAAAACACTGGCGCCGCTATTCTTGAAGAACCGTTTAATGTGTGCAACGAGTCCGTGCATGAGACGGTTCCTCAAGAATTCAAGGTAACAGGCAGTTAAGTACTTGATATACAAATGGTCATTTCAAGGATGAAGTAGGCTATTCCTTTAAGTGATGCATTCGTTCACACCAATTAAACAAAAAATATGTTTAATTACATTATTAAGATTGTTAAGAATCAAAGTCTAAAGGTTTATCATCATATGCACAGAGGAGAAGTTGTTCTCATACTGTACACAGTATACAGACCTCATTGTCTGCTGTGTGTGTTTTCTGTTTCAAAACCGTATAAATAATACAGGAGAATACCAACAGAAGAAACATTGTCAATCAAAGAACTAAAGTATGTGAAGGGAAGGAAGGAGGGAAGGAAGGACTTACTCATTAACTCCTATATGTTGTAATTCCCCGAATGCGAGGTGAGAAATATTTTTAGTTCATTCTTTCATAAAGAACATAGTGGCGGTCATTTCAGAGGATCTCTAGATATTCTTTTAGTAGAATTTATTTAAGAAATGTGTGAAATCTCAAGTATAGTGCACTGCATCATGCTGCATGTTTGCTGTGCAATACACTGCACAATTCCTACAGGCAGTCTGAGTTTTTTGTCCCTTATTGAAAAGATTTGTGAAAGTCTTGTGAATATTTGGACGAATGTTAGAATCAGAATCAAATCAAATAAACTGACTCAGTAGAAATATCTCTTTTAAAATGTCTGTTCTCTACAGAGGCATGGATTTATCTCACGGAGATTAGCATTTTCACGGATGGGGGTAATTTACACATTTAGGTAACATATTCCTACAATTCTGAATTCTGTACATTTAGGCTGTGCTCTGCAACTCTTCAATCTTGACAATCCCCTTCTGACTGCTTGGATTGGAGGATTGTGCCCCAGACGGAACGTGTGAGTCGCTGGGGAATAAGGATGCTATGGCGGAGCTTTAACCTCATGCACACACTTGTATTGATCCATACAAGCCTCAGTGACTATTGCTACAGAGCGGACTGCACTCTGTCATACAGGGCTCCCCCCTGTCACTGGTCACTGGCTGCTAAGGAGGACTGCAGCACATCACACACGCCAGTATCCAACCCACACCCGTCAGCCTTTGGGGCTAACACACTGCCACCAACCCTGACCTCCCCTCCTACCTCCCCCAACCACCCCCCCAACCCCCTTTTCCTTTCCCTCTTTCTCTACCTCACTTTTCCTCTAATGAGTTGCAACACTGATAACGAGCCTGATGATCTTCCATTGATTCGGCTATCACTTGCTTGTCTGGTAATTGATCCGTAGCTGAGCCTCTAGTTAATTATATGGGCTTCGACATGGACCCCTGCCCTGGGGGGAATTCTCAAGTCCTGCACAATAATAGTTTTAATAAAGGAGCCTGCGAATCTCCTGCATCCCTTCTTTTTCCTCCCCTCTTCCTGCTTCCCAGCATTTTTTTTAATCTTTCTATTTCCCTTTTAAATTTCTCCATCTCCGTATTTTTTTTACTTCTGTGTCTCTTTCTCGTTTCCTCTGTCATCACGGCCATTACCATCAGCAGAGGCAAGGGGGGGGGGGGGGGGGGGGGGGGGGGGGGGAGGGAGCCTGAGCAATATTGGCAGAGTCCATTCCTCCCTCCCACAAATAACAGCCATTAACCAGCCAGGTCAGAAGCTGAGCCACCAGCTTGACTTGAAACACTGAGTGCCACTCGAAGAAACCCACAGACTCGCACATTTACAGACGAGAGGGAGGAAGCGAGAGAGGGAGAGAGGGAGAGAGGGAGAGAGGGAGAGAGGGGGGAGGGAGAGAGGGTGGAGGGAAGCGGGAGCTGGAAAACAAAAAAGAACCTCAGCCGCTAAATTGTCACTTAATATAATTAGTCTAAGCCTCGTGCATTATCTTTTCAATAAGTTGCTAAGAGCGGCGTGTGCAGTACATGGACAGGAGGTGACACATTACGCCTTTTACGACAAGGCACACTCTTGGTTTCTGACAAGGCGCAGGCCACTATGCAAAAGACATACGAAGAACAAAATAGAAAGGGGGAGGGAGGGGAGTAAAAGAGAGACAGCAAGGTAAAGAGACCTAGAAGTGGAGAGAAACATCACAGGAGACAAAAGCAAAGGAATAAGACGTAGGCATGCAGGGAGGCAGATGTAAATTGAGCTTGAGACAAAGACACAATTGCACATTTTCAGAGTGGTAAGACACGCACACTATACTTTTCTCTCAGAAATCCCTTGAACATCACAGTACCGGTGTGATAATCTCAGCAAAGGTTAACAGTATACTCCCATTAGTACATCGTACAAAAGGCTTTTAACAGACAACCAAGCACCTGTCTGCAGCAATTTACCACAAAATGTGAAGTGACTTAATATATCAGAAGCCATTTAATGTTGCCAGGGCGAGAAGTTCTCTCTCTGTCGCTCTCTCTTTTGTTCCTCGGCGGTGGAGAGATCACAGTGACATCTCCCTCTCGCTGCGGACTGAGGCACCTGGTCTGTCATTTCTCTAATGACGGTGGGGTGAAGAGACTGGGCTGGAGAGGAGGAGATGGGAGATTTAAAGGGAAGCGGATGAAAGGAGGTGGGGGGGGGGGGATGTCTTCATTGTTTGAGACATGTCCTATGCTGTGTCAAAGGAAGCATAGATCTCCTTCCTCTTTTTTTCTTTTTTAGTTTTATCCTCCTGTGTGTCTTTTTCTCCATGTCTCTACCTCCCTTTACTCCTCCATCCCTCATTTTATTCCCTTACCTTTGCGGCTGTGGGGACCAATTTGGCTAAAATGGAACCTCTTCCTCATTTTTTTCTTAATTAAAATCTGAGAGCCTCCGCGGGGGGGGTTTCCTGTGTGTGTGTGTGTGTGTGTGTGTGCGGGTTCGTATGCATGCTGGTGGCAGATTGCCTGCGTTCCATTAGTCTTTCATTAGAGTGGGAGAAAATCAAACAAAGGCACCAGATTTTTTTAGAGATAAAACAAGTCTATTGATATTTTCTTGTTTATTTTTGTTTGTTTGTTTTTTATTGCTGTCGAGCCATTTTCAGTAGTTATTAAAGAACCTTTCTGTTGAATACAATACTGCTTTTTCTCATTTTTAAACAAAGAAACAAATACTTGATAACGATCTGCAACGGTGATGCTTTTGTTCAAGATTTTTTTCTTTCCAAAGTAAAAAGCTCTTTTGCTGTTAAGCACCGTGTGTGTGTGTGTGTGTGTGTGTGTGTGTGGCGGGATGGTCCTTCAGGGGAAGTAAGTTGCTCTGAGACGTGCCGGCCGCTCGAAGCACAAATGGTAATAAGGCAGGGGGACAAACGCTCCCCCCACCTTCTCCTGCTCTGCGATGGCGCTTGCCCCCACCTTCCTCCCCCTAGCAGAGGAGGGGTGTGTGTGTGTGTGTGTGTGTGTGTGTGTGTGTGTGTGTGTGTGTGTGTGTGTGTGTGTGTGAGGAAGCGTGCAGCGCGATGTCACTGAGCATCTCAGAGTGGAGCGGCACAGTTGACTCAGTTGAGCCTGCACCGGCCCGACACACACACACACACACGCTCACTCGCCCGCTCGCTCGCTCTCGCATGCTCTCGCTCTCTCGCGCACACATACTTAGGCGCTCAGTCCAGTTCCTCAGCGGCTGCAGCGGAGTACAGAGGAATCAGAGAGAGAGAGGGAGAGAAGCAGGGAGAGAGGACAGGCGGCACGGACGTCGAGAGAGGGACACGATCTCCGCGAGAGAGAGAGAGAGAGAGAGAGAGAGTGAGAGAGAGAGAGAAGCGCGAGGCAGGGATAGCTGGTGGCTCACTCCCACACCTCATCTTCACTTTGCTGGGACAGGCACAGAATTGATGGTAAGAGACATTCATGCATTTCATGGGCTCAACTGCTGTAGCTGTAGGCTATGGCGCTTTTCATGGGACTTTTTTGTAGTTCGATTCATTTTTTTTTTGTTTACTTTATTCTTCTTTTTTTTTTATTTGAACACAGATTTTATGTGAAACTGTTTATTTCTTTTTCACAGTAAGTTGATGTTTTCTGTTTCAATATAGTAAACATTTTATGTTGAAGCCTCAGAAAAAAAAACAGATTACATAGAATTGTGTTTTTATCCATATGTGTGCATGTGCTGAGTGCTGATGGCAGCTCACAGGTTCAACTTTTTCTACCCTACTTTTTTATTTTTATTTCTTTACTATTAGAGGTCTTAATGTGTGCATGCATGCAGGGCAATGTGTTCGATTGTGTGTGTTTGCATGTAGGTGTTTGCATTTGTGTTGAGTCCATGTCCAAGTACAAAATGACTGACAGATGGATTAAAGCAGAAACTGAGGCCATGGGCAACATCTAATTCCCATACACCCCCCCCCCCCCCCCCCCCCCCCTTTTTCCTTTTACTCCATTCTTGCTCTCCTTCTCATCAGCCCCCCTCCTCACCTCCATCCTTCTCCTCATCCTTCCTCACCTCCAGTTCTCCGCTCCTCTTGCCTTGTCCGAGACGAGGCCCCCGAAGGAAATTCACTGCAAGCCCTCTCCTCTCGCTCTCTTCTTGAGAATTAACTCCACACACACTCCTCTGCCACCAGAGCTGCCAAGAAACCTCACACACACATCTACTCCCTCAACCTCCTCACACTGTTATCCTTCTGGTGAAGCAGGACCAGCGCAAGACTAAAAAAGAAAAAAAAAGGAACACAACCCCAAAGAGCCCACCTTCACTGACTTTTTTTTTCTCTTCTCTCCTCCTTCACACTCCCTCATCCCTCCTGCCCTCCCTCCTCTGTCTCTCCCTCTCTCGGTCTAAGTCCAAGGAGGCAGAGTTGGATGTGAGAGGCAGTGAGTGCGACGACACAGTCCCACAAGAGCCCAGCACAGACCCGGAGCCGCCCAGGCTATCTCCAGCTAAGGCTAACGGACCCACCGCCGCCGCTGGCGTTTGCCTGAGCATCCCCTCCAGTAGCCACAGTAGCAGCAGCAGCAGCAGCAGCAGTGGTCTGGGTGGCATTAGCATCGTTAGCAGCAGCGCTGAGGGAGCAGGCGAAAGCTCCATGCAGTTCAGCACCAGACCGCCTAGTGCTGAGCAGCCGGGCTTCATGGGGACATGGCAGCAGCAGAGCACTGACAGCAACCTCCTCTACAGAATGTCCCAGCAGGTACGTCAGCTGAGCCTCACCCCTTCATCCTCTCCCTCTCTCCCTCCTCTCCTGTTCACTCGCTCCACATTTTCAGCCAAGGACTAAACTTTTATGTTTCTTCTCTTGGTGTATGTTCAGACGTTGGCTGTTGTGATTCTTACTTGGTCTGTGAGTTAAGAAGAGAGTGTTTGTTTGTGTGTCAGTATGTGCGTGTGTGTAATCTAGGGGGTAATGGGGAGGGGGTGTGTGGGAAATGTTTTATTATTGTATGTTTTAAAATATGAATCCCTACATGCAATTGCATTTTTGCAACTTTTTCACACTTTGGAACACATCAGATTTGATGTTGTGTGTCTGTCTTTTCATTTATGTATGCTCTCTGTGTGTGTGTGTGTGTGTGTTGCTTTTATTTTTACTAATTCAATGCATGAGTCATTTTCTGCCCCATAAAAACCTAAAAATCCAATTTTTTGTGTATTTGCAAAAACACACATTTTTTATGC
Organism: Anarhichas minor; assembly: GCF_050575085.1. Lineage (NCBI taxonomy): Eukaryota > Metazoa > Chordata > Actinopteri > Perciformes > Anarhichadidae > Anarhichas > Anarhichas minor. The sequence goes on along the minus strand of NW_027466460.1, from coordinate 8,855,396 downwards.
AAAATGTGCACAAAATCAGAGAGGCCTAATTCATTTATTTCAGCATTTGATGGATTATCTCTTGTCCGGATTCGTTACATACATGCTTAAGTCTCCGTAATTGGTCCATGAACGGTGTGGAGTTTAAAAGCAAGCAATAGCAGTGTTTTGGTAACCTCAGTGCCGATAAAGACTCGGGAAGGGGCACCCCTCTGGGACCGGCTAATTGACTTCATGTGGCCGAGGCAGGAAGCCCCTCGCGCGGCTACAGAACAGCAGAGGAGCCGCGAATGAAAACAGGCTCGTCTGGAAAAGTAATGATGATAACAGATCGCCTCCAACGGCTGAGGGAAAGTCCACAATTCCTCCCGACATTTCTCGCCTGTTATCGTGGATGTTACACTGAATTTCTCTGTTGTTTATTAGCTTTTAAAAAATATTTTCTATTATTTTCGAGCAGCCCCCAAGTTAGAGAGCTATTTTTAAGGGACGGGGGAATTTTGTGATTTCGTGCGATAAATCAGTCAGGTAAGGAGACGGAAGAGAAGTTAGTGCAAGTGTGTGTGTGTGTGTGTGTGTGTGTGTGTGTGTGTGTGTGTGTGTGTGTGTGTGTGTGTTTGTGTGCGTCCGTTCGCGCGCACGTGAGGGGGAGACAGTAAAGATAGAGGATGGTTGTTAGGTTGCAGTTAATCATAGCGGGACCTGCAGGCTCTCCGTGCCATACACATGCTGTTACACACTCAGACCACAGCGGCTCTTGCGCAACAGCCGCGGCTCTTGGTTGTAAATGATGAGGAACTTATTTTGTCACTTTGACGATATTTAAAGGTGTTTTTTTCCAATCCCAGATGTGTAATCCTGAAGGTGAAACCGCTGTGTTGACATTAACATATCCCTATGTAAATGATCAAATATCGCATTTCTGAAAGCACATTTTCAGATATTGTTGTGTTGTTTCTTACTGAAGTGGACGTTTTTCTGTCTTTCACTCATCCTAATATCTACCAAACATAACACTTCTTTCAATGAATTGCATCCCTGCACTTTTTTTATTTTTTTTTATTTTATTTTTTTTTTACAAATCCCTGTCCTTAAAATTGTCCTTAAAGAAACGACCATAAAAAGTATTGATAAGTGAAGCAAAGGGCCGTACAGAGAAGAGAGTGCTCCTCCTCTCTCTTTCGCTTTCCCGGTGTGAAGCAGGTGGATGGGCCCCTGCGCTCATCATCTGCTGGGACCCCATGTTTGCATCCCCAATCCTTTTTACAAATGCGCACCGTTGTTTCAATATAATCAGCCGAGGGACTCGCTGTTATTTATCCTTCCTCGCACCACTTAGAAGACATCTTCCCATGTTTAGTAGGCATGACATAAATCCTCCGAAGGAAGCCTGTTCCTTGACAGACTCGCCTTCTTGGAATCTAACCGATAATGACTTTGTGTTTGCCGAGGTTGGCGCACCCTGGGGTGTTGGAGGAGCGAAATGCGGTATGGGCTTGTGTTTTCTAAATCTAAACTCTCTCCCTTAAATATCAACTAGGTGACACGAGGGATGTGGTATTTTATCGTTGTTAGGCCAAATTATATTTCCATTTGATCGATGGAGACGCGACACAGCTATGCGCAGTGCGTTTAGGCAGTGGAGAGGAGCAGGGCATCAACAAGCCAGAACATTTGGCAACACTTTGGACATTTCTTGTAAAACACACACACACACACACACACACACACAAGGCAAGACTTTAGAAAAATTGAAAATAGCATTTTAAGATGAATGCAGGTATTTTCCTTACACGATTGAAATGACTGAAATAAAGGTCGTGGATTACAGCAGGTGTCTGAACATATCGGTGCATGAACATCAGTGACCGATGAAAGTAAAGAAAGTAGAACACAGATTCTAACAGATTGTTAATCAGGAGATCTGATGTTTTTTTTGTCTTCGATGTGTTTTATAACACAATCAATCAAAAATAAAAAGCAGCACCTGTCTCCTCCAGCTTAAAGAAAGATACAACAAAAATAGATGCCAATTCGAGAACGTATATCACCTCAGAATTTATTGATTTCCTTTTTGATTGATTCCTGCATTCAAGACATGATCACGTATTTTATATTTAAGTCGTGATTTCGAACTATTTCTGATTTAATAAATGAATGTATTTCCATAGTCACTTGTCTTTTCAATACAATGAAACATTTCCCCCCGGAATATTTTGCTAGAGGGGATACTGTTACAATTAGGAGCAACAGATGAAAAATAAAGGTGAATTAAATCATTTGTATTATATTTTATTTAGTTAAGATTGCATATTGATAATCTATCGACATGCAACCGCATTTTATTATTGCGTGTTTCTCTCAACTAACGAAATTAACAACAGTCGCGATTAAGGCACGACTGCAAGCGAATAATTTACACCTCTCATAAGAGGCCTTAATAGGCTTTTAATCCTTTCTTTCCTAAAACGCATAGCAGGAGATTCTCAACCTCCATAATCCACGCAATTGTCAACAGGAAACAACACGAACAGCATGCAATTTAAATGAAATCAATGAGATGGATTCGATACATGCTGCCTGTTTTCTCAGCTTCCTAATGTTCAGAAATCGGCGCACATTTTACAAAACAATGCAAGAGGGAAGTTTCATAATTGTTGTTATGGAGGAAAAAAATACAAACATGAATTAGGAGTTGAATAATTTCCCATTCATTACGGAGTGATAATATTTGGAGCCTTAATTGACCCGCAGCTGTACATGCGTGGCTATGAATATCGACCCTTGCAAGTTAAAAACCCCGGAGTTAAGTGATACTACGAGCTAATTGGTTCATCAGGGATAATTCCTCCACAATACAGCAGCCGTGCATCGCGTCTCTTTTTAGATTTATATTTTCTTCTCCGCTTCAAGTTGGAGGAACGAAGGAACAACACAAGGATTAGAAAAGCTCGTAAAAAAATGCGCCTTAACCTCCACCTGAGGATCTGGTGCTGCCACCCAGGCTCACAGAAGAGAGAGAGAGAGAGAGAGAGAGAGAGAGAGAGAGAGGGGGGGGGGGGGGGGGGGAGAGAGAGAGAGAGAGAGAGAGAGAGAGAGAGAGAGAGAGAGAGGGAGGAATGTCTTCAAATCTAAAGCTATCTCTAAAATAGCATTTTACTTTTCTTTTTACAAGGGTGCTGTAACGCCGCCTCCTTTGAAGTGCGACAGGTCGACTATGGGCCAAGACCTGGATGAGGTACAGTGGCATTACAGCTTGCTTCTGTCTGCTCCTTCCACGGAGTATCATATCATATACCAGGGTTTACAATGTGGACATATTAATTAGAAATACATGGAGAATTGTACATGACAATCATATTAAGAATGATAAGAAAATAAATAACAATAACAATAAACAGTTTCTTATATATTTTTTAATTTTAAGTTTTTGCATTCTTTAAATGTCACATGCATTTGGCCAATTGCTAACATTTTTCAAACCCAGACCCACAAGCCTGCATTGTTGTCATTTCCCTCACATCGAGCATTTGCAAATTTAAGGTCCTGAAAAATAACACTTTAATCAACTTAAACTAATAAGCTGCAAAGGATTGTAATACGAATTCATATTTATATATTTCTAATGGTCATTTTAATTTTTTTCCCACCTCAGTAAAAACAAAAACTGTGCTGTGATTAGTTCAAAATGCCCATTTTTATTAAAAAAACAAATTGTTGGGATTGTTCTTGTAAATGCTCTATTGGTTGTACAAAAAATATAAATATAAATATCTACTCTGAATTTCTAAAATCTGGCTTCGGTTCTTCTATTTCTGTCTTTCTTCCAATATTTTCTAGTGTATTCATGTCGTCTATCATATTTAAAGTTTTTGTTTGGGGCAATTTTACAATTATACTGGTTAATTTATTATTTTGTTAATGCAGTGCAGCCTATACAATCCTGTCTGTGTGTGTTAGCTGTGAGGACATGATGACAGACGTATTCGTGGAATAACATGCTCTGCTTTGTTTTGTCTGACTGAAGAAATGAGGTTGATATTATCCTCTTCAGTGCAGATCACAGAACGCGCTAATCTGCCTATTAACACAGTGATACACTTACAGTGGTGAGTGTGTGTGTGTGTGTGTGTGTGTGTGTGTGCGCGCACCGGTTGTTTTACACAGTGGGGTACAGGCGTTCTTGCACATGTGGTGCATATGCATTGCTTCTTGCCATTGTGTGTGACTGAGAGGCAGTGATTTGATACATATGTGTAGAATTATCCACAGTCAGTGAATGTGCATGTGTGTCGTTACACTCAACTGTTATCATTTCCATGTCTGTCTTTGATGGGTCGTTGCACACAGAGCATATGGCTGGCTATACGTACACGTATCTGGTGTCAAACGTGCATGTGTGTGCTCTGACACTGAAATTATGTATGTGCATGTGTGCGTTAGGCATGCGTGTCTGTGCTTTTGCCATTTATTTTACTGAGTGGGTGGCTAAATACTCATATGCCAGTTGTGTGAGTGTGTGCGTGCGGGAGAGAGAGAGAGTTTGTGTGTGTGTGTGTGTGTGTGCGTGTGTGTTTCTGCGTGTTGGCTCCGGCTCCATGTGTGTGTGGGTGCGAGGTGAAGTGTCTCTTGGCTGGCCTTGGCTGGAGAGCTGGAGGAGAGCAGAGGTGAAAGAGGAGATTTGCAGAAAAGACATGCACCACTTCCCCCATTACTACGTTAGCTTTTTCTTCGTTTTCTACTATGTCTCTGTGTCTCACTGCCTCTTCTTCTTCTTCTTCCTCTTCTTCTTCTTCTTCTTTCACTCGCTTTTCCTTACTCTACTTACTCCCCACACCTCACCCCCTCTTTTTCTCGACTATCTTTCCCACCTAAAACTCTGTCTCCACCAGCCGTCCTCCACATGCTAAATCAGAGTGTTGTATTAGCAGGGGCTCTTGACATTGAATGTGTGTAACAAAGGGCCACGTTGGGCGTTAGGATTACCGCTTTCAATAAGACGCAAGGACAAGTGTTCAAAGAGAGGAAGTGGCTGGGTGTACCTCTCAATCAGCCTGATTGGAGAAGGTTTAAAGCTACGTCTTCACCAGAACAGATCCGTTCTTGTCCCTCACTGTAAAGTTGTTGCTGGCTCTTACATTGTTTAATGAGATTACTGCACTGTAACTGGCCTTTTTAGAGGGTCCAGACAACGCAAGCAGCGCTGAGAAAGGCCGCTGTGGCATTCAGTCAGCGGGCATCTCGCTCTGTCTTTTTGCAATGAAGCAATGTTGATGTGAGTGCTTCCTGAAGGCAGCATTATTTCTACACGAGAGAGCACAGAAATGGGAGAGTAAGATTGAGTGGGAAGGTGGCTGCAGCTACTTGTATATTTACTGTATGTGTGTGTGTGTCTGTGTGTGTGTGTCTGTGTACTATTAAGAAGCCATCTAGTTTGACGGAGTAGGAGGATGTACAAGGTCCCATTCATGCTGTGGTCCCCACTATATTTACCCAGGCACCAACCACGGAGATATGACGTCCACAACATTTTTACTTTTAACTCGTTTCAACTGGCTTTTTACATTTTCTTTATTTATTTTTTTGCTTGCATTACTTAACATCTCCTTTCATTTGTATCGAAATCTGAAGATAGATTTATATCATTTGTTTTCTTGTTATGCCGTTTGATGAGCATTTTTCTGTTTCATCTACGGTACACATTAACAGTATATTTTTTAGTGGATAAAAATCAATCGCCATGATTTTATTTCCATATTTGTTTGTCAGACTGTTGAGGAAATCCGTCAATAAGACTCCTCATGCAGACACCCCCGTTTTCCTTTCTTATCCTCACCATCTCTTACTGTCATAACCTGTTAACATTTTTTTTTTAATCTTTTAGCTTTATAGTACATGCATTGAACTTGCCAGAAAAAAAATCGGACTCGCACATGGCCGTGATCATGTGTGTCCCGGGTCATACAGTAACCTCTGTAGCCGCGCAGTAATGCCTGCAGGACCAGCGTTACGGGTAAGCACCGACCCTGACTCTGTGTGCGAGACCCGGGGCAACCAGCGATCAATAAGCATCATGTGAGCATCACTCACGGGTTCCATGTCAGCTGTATCCGTTTTTTTTCCTGAGGAGACGGCCGCCTCACTACCATGGTGAATGTATGAATAAGAAGAATAATGGGGAGGATACAGAACGTATAGAGAAACTATTATAGAAGTCAAAAGGCTTTCTTCATCATGTCTGGCAGGGCGGCGTGTTGTGCGTTTTGTGTGTGTGTGTGTGTGTGTGTGCGCGAGTGTTGAGGAACGATAGAAATGCAAAGCTATCGGCTCTGCTCTTATCAGAGGGCCTGATTGGTGAAATCTACTACGTTTGAGTCTTTCCCAGGGCCTTCTTTTAGTCCTGTGTGGGCATGTGCATGTAAAAGGAGAGAAATACAATATTGTTGCTCTTTATTTACTGTTATTATGTGAGCTGCTTTTACAAAATAATCAATAAAGTAGCAGTAATGTGAATAGAAATCTTAACATGTGACATTAAGGAGATTCATGTGGTATTTAAGGCGGTTAACATAGTCTTGGATATAGTGTTCAGTGTGGCAGTTGCATATGGGGTTTATTAAACTCAGCCATGGCATGTGATTAGACCTTCACTGCACTGAAAACATGTTTAATAATACAAATACAAAAAATACATGCTAATTGTATGGAAAAGTGTAAGAATTATATTCATATTTTTGCGTTTTTCCGTGCTGATGGCTGTTCAAGCAACTGAGCGTCACTCCTTTCACTCTCTTTTTCCTTTTCTACATGTCTCCTTTCAAAAGTGGGCTGTTGGATATTTGTCTTTGTGTAGTTTCCTGTAGTGGGGAGAAGTCGCTGGTGTGAAGAGGAAGTGTGTGTGTTTGAAGGGCCGGTCGCTAAGGATGTCACCACCCCGCCACTGGCTAATGAGGGGGACAGAAGCACAGGGCCAGGGCAACACACACACACACACACACACACACACACACACACACACACGCAGTGACACACTCTGACACGGCAAGAATGCAGCAGCTGTCACCAAGGTCCAGGCAGTTATGAAAAGGTTGAAGTATAATTGTGCCTTCTGTGTGTGTGTGTGTGTGTGTGTGAGAGTGTAAAGTGGCAGTACTAGGGGGTGTTGAGAGCTGGGAGGGGCCCATGTTGGCTTTGGTAGCCCAGAGATCGCCAGCAGCAGCGAGGATCATCACACATATTGACTCAAGTGAAAGGAGAAGGAGCGAGACGGAGGAAACATGTATATATATATATATATATTGCTGTAGTATTTTAAGACATGACCAGATGGCAGAGACATTGTTGTGAGAGGCTGTTCTTTCCCGTCCTGTGTCCAGAGGAAGGTGACATTAGGTGTGACCTGTGCTAAGTGACAGGAACTCGGGCATACTTTCACCGCGGCTTCTCCCTTTTCCTGTTATTCCTCAACTCCTGTTATTTTGTTTTCCTTGGAGCCGCGCCAGCGCAACGGGCAAATCGACAGCATACTATTTTTACATCTGTCTTAAGGACCCCTGTCTGCTCGCTCTGCCTGCCAATTTGCCCCATCAGCAGTGGCAGCGAAGAAGAGCTCTCAAGGCACTGAGCCTTTCATTTTTCTGTTTGCAGTGTGGCTAATGCTGTCACTGTTATGTGAAAAAGCACTCAGGGTGAATTGCTATTATTATTGTTAAAACCATCATCATCATCATCAGGCTTATTTATGGTTATGGGTAATTATGGTAATTTTGTTCAGGGCTCACAGTTGACTCCGTCTCTTTCCGCTGCTAATCCGACGTGTACTGTTGTGCGTGTGTGTGTTTGTTTGTACTGTACATCTTCGATGTGCTGGCAAATTACCAAAGTTGTTGTGCAGAGAAAATGGTTTTCCAAAAGGTAACAGTGATTTTCATGTCTGCAGTTCACATGTGAGGTGAGGCGAACTTGTGTGCACACAGGCGAGAATAAATGTGTTACGTCTCTTAATGCATATAGGTTGAACTCTGTGGCTCATGTGTTTTTGCGAGTGAGGGCGAGAGCGGCTTTTCTCCCCAATATTTTCTCTTTCATTCTCTGGACTATTCTCTGTTCTGTTCTGTGTCCAGCTTACCATGGAGACGTGATTGCTAGAGGCCCAGGGAGGATTTTAGGGAGGTTCTGGAGAAGGGAGGCTAGTGGTACAGGCTGTGGTAGGCTTGTAGCCAACGTACACACACACACACACACACACACACAAAAACACACACATACACAAGATATTCAGTCCTACAGACTTAGATACCTGCTTTCACACACTCCAATTATGTCTTTTCTTTATACTTATTTAAGTGTAAATTGCTTCCTCCCTATACTGTCATTTTAAACCTATGAAAAAACCTAAGATTAAACTCATTAGCTACTTTTTGGTGTGAGCAAAGTGTTAAAGCAACATGTGTAAGCGTTTGTTTGTGCTCTCTGCTGACTTTGTAAAGATGTTTGCGCTGTTGGATTAATAACATTTAATGGCCACTGTTAAATGCAGCTGCCTTGGCATCCCACAGCTCGTGTTTTTCTGGCAAACTGAGACTCTGGGTGGCTTTTTGTTTGTGTGTGTGTGTGTGTGTGTGTGTGTGTGTGTGTGTGTATACACAGTGCAATGAAATACCACAGTGTGTGTGGCCTGGATGGGAGAGGCATTGTGTGTGTTGTCACTGAGCATACCTGTTAACACCTCTGAATCGAAACTCTCTGCATGTGAGCTGATCACATATTGAGCAGCATTGCGGTTCACTTTCCAACAATCTATAATGTCAATTAAGTCACAAATGATCTAATTAGCCTACTGTGATTCACATCAATCGGTCTGACCCTGTATCCGTGGCAACCAGCCGGGAGGGGGGGGGGGGCTACCATGCATGACCTCTGGCCCCACACATTGTTGGCTGTCCACCTCTTGTGACATTCATTGTGCCATTAAAGTGACGGCTTCAGTCTTTTCAGAACGGGACAAAGTGAGAATTCTTGTAAAGAGAAAAAGCTGTTTTTCAGTGTGTTAAAAGATGTATTTCGTGTTGTTGACACTGACACACACACACACACACACACACACTATCTCTCTCACACACACACACACACGTATATACTTGCTTTCTCTATGTTGATGTTTTCCTTGTAAATGGCCTGGGCCGCGTCTTCCATTGTCGGGAAACGCACTCAGCGATAAGTGCTTTGTTGGAGCATCATTCGCGGCATGATGTGTGTGACTCTGACTGGCATTTAATATTTCATGGCATTTAATCCATTTGATATGTTTCCTCCAAATACAAAAAAAAAAACAAACATAAAAAATCTGGAGCTTTTGTTTCCCTTATCCAGGCCATTACTTCACAGCTTGTTGATCAGTTTAGATTTGTAAAGGGTGGCTACATGGGATTTATCTCCCAGATTTACAGCTATTTTTCTGCACGACCATAAAGCTGATACATTTAGCATCTTGATTGTGGCTAAAACGGGGCCTCATGAGGGCAAAGGTGATCCTTTGAGCCAATCAATGGCCGGCCAGATATAACTCAATAACATAAATAATACAAGTATCATAAGCAAATGGCAGCGAGATTCATTGCAGTAAAAAGGTGAAATGAGAGCACTTAAAGAGCAGCCAAGTTTACAGGATGTAGCTGCAAAGAAAGATAGCGCATTATGACAAAGAAGAGCAAAAGGAGCCGGCAGCTTGTGCATCAGTGAAGAAGGTGAGGAGGAGGCTCTCTTTGAGATCAATTGGTAATAGGCTGAAGTCACAGAGGCGATTAGAGGCGTCGACTTGCCTGTGTTGTAAATGCTGTCAGATCTGTTAAAGGAAGCCTAATACCTCTCAGGTTGAAAGCTGTAATAACATCAACTGTAACTGGATCCGCGGGGAAGTGCAAGTGAGTCTGCGTGAGTGGAAAAGGAACGGGAGGAAGACGAAAGTGTTTCATTGTGCGTGTGTAATGTCTAGGTGTGTTTGTGTGCTTATGCGCGGTATACAGCAGCAGCAGCACGCACAAAGGCGAGAGCCGCGGGGTTGCTCCTGGCATTTTTTCGGCCACCAGATGCCTGTCACTGCTTTAAGAAAAAAAAAAAAAAAGAGCATGAGATGAGGACAAAGAGGAGGGGGGGAGGCAAGGGGGGGGGGCACCGCTGTTCAAATCATGTCACGTAGCGCTAATTCATCCAGCCTCATTAGAGAGAGGGAAGGGACCAGAGGGCCTCTCTTAGGACAGGGCCCGGGCTCAAACACACACACACACACACACAGATATATGTTTTTCTCTGGCACATACTTACACATAGATGCAATTTCTCTCTTCCTCACACACACAGACACACACAGACACACACACACACAGACACGTAGACATACATACACAGATGACACTGGCACATGGCGCAGTGCGGGGGCAGTTTGGGGAATAGAAAATTGCCTTCTCAGGAAGGCCCCGGCCAATTAAGGACCTGACCGTATTGAATGTCAAGTGTTAATTTAGGCTCCCCCCATCCACCTCCCTCCCTCCCTCCAACCCCCACCCTCACCCTTCAATTTCCCAGCAGTGGTGGGGGGAGAGTGTGCGTGTGTGTGTCCCAGAGATGAGCAAATACATGTCAAGCCAAAGTTGATTGCCTGCTCCGTATTATGTGTCGCAGGCAAGTGGCAAATGTCCTCCCTCCTTTTAGCCTCCCGCGTACCCCCTGAGGGACGCCGCGATGGTAGGAGGAGGAGAGAGTGAGGATTAACTGTACCGCGGTGATAAGAATGGGGGGTTTTACACTGGGGAAGAAGGGGGAGAGGGGGAAAGGGGGGGGGGGGGGAAGTAAAGGGGACAGGCAGGGAGAGAAGTAGAAAGAGGGCACAGGGTTTGTTTGATCTCACAGGACTGGGCGGTGACTTTGATAGTCTTTTAATTGCCTTCATTTTCGCAGAGGTGATGTCGCTGGCAGACACTCGCAGGGTAAACAGTTTTAAATAGAGAATGAGTAAATTTACTTAAGAGTTTAGAGAGCCATTTATTCAAAGAAAAAAAAGAAGCTCTATTAACTTCAGGAGAAACTTTAAATGATGTCAACGCGATGGCTCTGCAGTACACTCACAGCTGTTGGCATGGTCCAGGGGCAGACAAGGTTGTTTGCGAGTTGGACTGATGGTAAATGCCCACCTCCTTACCTCCATGATCTAATAGACATCCACTTAGTCTTAATGGGCAGATTCCCTTTCTCCTCTCGTGATGACTGTTGCACTCTTTAAAGGTGGAATTGCCTGATTGTCTTTCCTATCCCCCCCCCCCCCCCCCCCCCCCCCCCTGCTTTAGCCTCTGTATCTCATGTTCACTACCTCTCTCCCAGGATAGAGGGGAGTATTTTTAACAAAATAAATATTAATGCATTCCTGGCATTTGCACCAAAGGCAATTCACCTGCTTTAGCCAGCCCTCTGGTTACATCTGTTAGTCAAAGGCTCTTTGTTTTACGTTCACGGCGCTGTGTGTTGTACGTCGACATGTGTGCCCGGGTCTGTGTGCGTGTTTCTGTGTGTCCGGCGATAGTAGTGATGTTGTGAAATTGAATAGAGAGGGTGAGTATTGATCATTTCCCCCTGTGTGTTATTAGTGCTTGCAAAGAGAGCATGAGCCACCCGCACAAACACAAACTGATAAACACATACGTGCAATCTCACACACACACACACACACACACACACGCAGAGCCATGTTTACTCAAGAAATACAGTATGTTGTTTGCATGTTTTGACAAGCGTAATACATTGCTTCAACAGGAGAAAAGTATTCTTTCCTGCGACATAATATTTTATGGAAATATCAACATTATTGCCCAGAGGCGGTGGTGGAAACCTGTAAAAATACAGCTCCTGCAGTGTTATGTCAAACTGGGTAATATGTCACTGACTTATACGCGTTTTGGGTTTTTTCAAATAGAGACAATTTTAGTCTTCTCAGCTCACTCACAAATGTATGTTCTTTATCCTCACACTCTGTTTTGTCAGTCTGCTGTAAGTGATGACACGTTTTGAGTTCACAAAGGTCATGGTGAAGTGTAATCCAATCTCTGATCACTGATATCAAAAGAGCCACCCGTACAGGCCTCCGGGGCCAGAGGGGGGGGGGGGGGGGGGGGAGATAGTGGGTGTTACAGCCCAGTATAAGAGCTTCATCTCTGGGTAGATAGCGATGTCTGCAGGGCCTCTGGAGCTCCAGTGGTCAGCGAGGACTGAGAAGTCTGTCAAGCCCTAATTGATCACCCTGACCTGGGGAGCTGAGGATAAAAGGAGAGGGTTGTGGAAGGATACAATAGATAAGACTAAAGGGAAGAGAAAGAAGGAAAAAAAAGAAGAAATTGTGCGACCGGTGGCTTAATCTCTCTGGACTGGCCATTTTCCCCCTCTGGATGATAGATATCGTAGGCCTAGCGTGTGACACAGATGGATAATGCAGGCGTCTGGGGCGATAGAGTTATAAATTAACACATTACTGGACCTTAATGTGGACTACTGTGGATGACCCCACACCAACATCATCAACCCTCCAGGCGTGCACGCACACACACACACACACACACAAACACGCCTACAGTCTCACTGATGCGTCTAGCTGAGCTCAGGGTGCGGATTGTACTCCTCAAGTGGCATTGATTTGTTAAAGTGCTGAATTAGCAGAAGTCCAGCTGCTCGCGCTTCTCTACTTTTTTTTTTCTTTCTTTCCTTTTTTTCTGTATTTTACAATTGCTCTCTCTTAGCTTCTTCTTTTCGCACTCTTTCAGTCCCTCGTTGTTGCTTCATTCTACTTGGCGAAGTGCAGATTTTTCCTCTCTTTCTAAATCATTTGGCTCTCTAGCACTTCCTTGCCTCCTCTCTCCATATGATTGACTCACTCCTTTACCGAACAACACACCTTTTGCTCGGTCACAAGCGCTCCTTCAAGCAGCTTTGCTCTCTTTGGTTTCTATTTTCCCCCTCTTTAGTCTCCAGCTGGAAGGTTTCCCCTAAAAAAGAACAGTTGGTTTTTCTCTCCTTCTTCTTGTGGCCCACACAATACTACCAGCCAAAACTGTTATGTCCCTGACTTTGAGATTGGAAGGGAAGTGGTATGTGTGTGTGTGTGTGTGTAGCTGGGGATTGGTATTTAATAGCCAGACATACAGAAGAACTAATATCCAGAGCAGCAGTAGCCTGCACATTGTAAGGCCACACACAGTGACAAGCTCCTGCACAGCTCGCTGTATTTAAAACTCACCCGACTCCTGTAGAGCAAAGCAACGGCTTATACATCTACAAGCTAACCACAGTGAATTCCTCTGGTGTAAATGTCATTTAAAAACAACTGAGGGCTTTTGGAGACTGAGCAGCGTACAGAAAGGGTCACTGGTGCCTCTGTCTGCTGAGCATGTAGTGGTGTGTTGTACTTGGGCTTGTGACTTGGACAGACTGTCTGGCTTTCTGATTCCGAGTCAAGGCCCCTAGCCAAGAGGTGCAGATTTGTTAGTGTCTGCTCCATTATCACCCATCACTCTCATGGTTTGTTGTGTGTGAGCGTGTGAGGAAGAGGGGGAGAGGGGGAGAGAGAGAGAGAGAGAGAGAGAGAGAGAGAGAGAGAGAGAAAAGAAGGAGAGTAAAGAGACTGTCCCCCTCTTTCTTGCTTGCTGTGGTCCAGCCCAAACAGTTACCATCTGGTGACCAGTGACTGACCCTTTTTTGTCACACACACACACACACACAGACACACACAGGCATATACACACTGAGTGCCGGACGGCATCCAAGTGATGAGTGAGTGACCACTCGACTCCCCTGCCGAGTGTCCGTCTCTGCCAGACCTCCCAGGTCCCTCCCCTCACTGCACATGATTGGTCGATGAAAGGTTGATGGGTGACTGATCTGTCCACAGTTCCAATAAAATGCTCAATAAAGCACCGATCCCGGCCCTGACAGGGCTAATAGAACAACACCTAAGAGGAAAAAGCACCTAAACACACATACAGCACACACGGGTGCACGCATACACACATCATTGTTGCCAAAAATAAGCACATATCTCTCTAGTTTAAACCACATTGCTTTGTTCTGCTTTCGTTTGTGTTTGATTTCGTTAGGCGCAACAGTCAGTGTGACATCTAGTGCTTTTATTTCATTCTATTTTAATATCAAGATAATTAAAGTTCAGATTTTATATATATGTATACTGTAAATGTATAAATACATAGTTTAAACGGTGGGTAGGAAATCGGCAACTATTGTGATGACAGATTCATTGTTTAAGTCATTTTTTATGGACAAAATGCCCCAAAAGTCTCTGTATAGACACAGTTTCACAGTGTATTTTGGTTTTGGATGGTTGGTTGGCATTTTATAGATCAAATGATGTATCGCTGAATTGAGAAAGTAATCGCAAGATTATTCGATAGTAGAACTAATTGTTTTTTGCAGCCCTAGTCAGCATATCCAATATAGTGGCCTTCAAAAAACAAACTTGGAATAGGAAGTGGTTGACAGTTGTTTTTGTGAGGCGCAACAAGAGAAACAAGGGTGTGTGTGTGTGTGTGTGACAGAGACATGAGCACCAAGGTCAGAGGCAGAGAAGAAGTGACACATGCATCACAGGGTTGTGACATGCCAGGGTCACGACAAAGGTCACACTGGCTATCCAGAGGACACACACTCATCTCCTTTAGCTCCTCTCTTGATGCATGTCTTGTTGTGTGTGAATGTGTGTCAAGAAAGTGACCGTCCCTTCAAAGGAAACGGGAAGTAGAAACAAACTCCACCTCTGCTTCTCCTGGGCAGTGTAGTCGGGGGAGCAAGGATTGAGAGGAGAGTAGGTCACAGGCCGGGCCTAACGGTAGTGTGATGTGGTGGTTACAGCTCTCCCTTCAGTTCAAATGCAGGGAGGGGACAGAGAGAAAGAAGAAGGAAGTGGAGCTTGTTGGGAGACGGAGTGATGGAGAAAAATAGAGTGAAAGCACAAGTGGAGCATCTCAGCAAGAAAAACACTTAAAGTGAGGGATAGTAAGCGGAGATGGGGGGGGGGGACGCAGCCAGGGGACTAAAGGGGGGAGGAGGAGGAGGAAGGGAGGGGGAGCGGGTGGGTGTGTGTCCCTTGCCTGAGGCTGATGCATTGTGACAGTCACTTAGAAGGATTTCACTTCCCCTAAACTGTGGCTTGCAGGAAGAAGCACCATAAGTTGGGACAATTATGGGCTGAAGGAGATATGACAGGACACATGCAGAGTGAGCCGCAGAGAGAGGGAGGAAGTAAAGCGAGGCTGGGGGGGGGGGGGAGAAGGCTGTGTGTATATGTGTGTGTGTACACTCAGGAGAACACAATCATATCTGCTTGCATTTGGCAGATTGGTCTGTATATGTGCAGACCAAATACTGTGTGTGAGTGTGTGTGTGTGTGTGTGTGTGTGTGTGTGTGTGTGTGTGTGTGCTTGCCTGCTCTTGCCCGGTGCGCGCCATGTCAGGGAGGGCCGGCATCTCGCTCCTCATGGTACCGTATGTTACCACTCTGCCTCCCTCATTCCTGCGCCTCATGTCTGAAACTTAACCTGGTGACGGAGGGTAGGAGGGAGAGGAAGAAAGAAAAAAAAAAAAAGGAGTTGGATTTATATGCTGCCAAGAAACATGCCCTATTTCTTTCTAATCTTTGGTTGATTTGATTCCTTCCTGTGATTTTTCATTTTTGCATAATAGTTTGGTCTTTTGTGTCATAGCCCTAATAGGTGTCCTTCATGCTACAGTACATTGTATGCATGTGTGCTACTGCAAGCTCTACCAAGAATGTAACTGCAATTTGAGTATAAGTGGATTCCAAAAAAATAGACTTTTCCTGTTTCATTGAGTCGTTTTGCTTTCAGCGCCAACATGTCCGTTGTGCGAGTGAGGTGCCGGTGAAATCGTCTCTCGGTCTTTCTCTAGTTTGTGTCTTTCCGCGTGTCACCTTACAGTTACAGTTCACCTACTGTTCTCTTAATTCTCTTTGGATTTGTGTGTGTGTGTGTGTGTGTGAAATAATGATGACAGCAAAAAGAGCTTTCATTTTGAAAAATATACTACACTTGACCGCTCTGTGATACCATCTATTCAAACATAAACAGATAGATGTGCTGTCTCCCTCTGTCTTTATCTCTATTTTTCCTCTTCAGTTTTTTATGTCTCCTAAATGTTTTTATTGAAGTATTTATGTAAGAAAGGCTAATTTAAATCTACCAGACACTGTGTTTTTTTTTATCACAGGCCTTATTACAGGCATTTTATGTATTTAGGATCACAGGCATGAGGTAGTTTTATCTCTGGGATCTGTCAGCTTTATTAGAAGGTGCAAAGCCTGCAGATTCCTAACATTTTGAATAAATTATAGTTTCCTCAAATGCATGTTTTGATGGCTAAACAGCACTTGGTATCAGGTAGTAACCACCTACAGTGTTCTGTAAGCTATTTAATTCTAAGATATGGATGAAGATATTTCGAAGATAATGATACTGCAGCAGTAAAGACACAGATTTCCCTGAAGTGATGTGTAAACTAAGATTTAGTCCTCTGCCCTCCCTGGTTTGCTCCCTCCTCATCAGTATGGCAGTTGTGTTTGCTGAGCTGGCTTTTGATAGACTTTCGTTTGGTTTGGTCATCTGAGATTTGGTATTAGCGCTCTTCTTTTCTCTCTTTCCTTCCCTCTACGCCTCTCTCCTGTGGGTTTCATTCAGATGCACCTCCAGACTGGCTGTGTGAGGGAGTGACGGAGGGATGGATGGAGGAAAGAGGGGCACACTGGGACAGAGGTTGAGGGGTATTAGACCCTGGAACACAGCTGGGACCCCTACTATCAAAGAGATGGTAATGATGGTCTGCTAGCATTAGAGAAGCTGGGATGAAAGAATGGCCAACAAACCCACTGAGAGAGGACAGTTTGGCACTGTGTCGAGCCTGAACACGTAACCAACGCTGCCACCTCTGTCTGTTGTGTCCAGGGGACTATTGAGTGAGATGAAATGTTGACGGATTTCCTTTTTCAGACGATTTAATAGTAAAAGGTTCAGAGTCAAATTTAAGTAGGTTAGGGGAGAGTCAAAAAATATTGCTAAATGCTTTCAGGGAAATCTTTGCTCAGGCCCCCAAAAACGTCTTTGTTGTGGTGTTCAGACCAAAAAAAGCACCCTGTCAAAAATACATCCCCCTCATTCATTTCAATGAGACCCCTGTATTGTCGCAGTGCGGGTCCAAACCCACCTTTTACTGCAACTTCATCCTGCGTGGTCAATCAAATTATGGTCAATTGTTGCAACAGCAGATAGTAGTCACACATGATAAGCCTTCAGAATCAAACTGCGCTTTTTGGATTTAATTTTCTCACCAGTAACCATAGCAACATGTCCACGCCAACACAGCCTGCCTTACAATTTTTTTTTTTAACACAGTGCTATTTTTGGTCTGAACCCCTGTTTAGAACGTTCTTATTAAGCAAACAAAAAGATGGTAGACGATCCCAAAAGTTGTGCAAGTAGTCATGTTTAATCACTGGACCCGGCCCTGCTTAGCTGAACCTATATCCTGGTTGTAGCTGCGTCCAACTTCTTAGCGCCTATAACCCATACCCCCTTGCAGCAGTCATTAACCATGACAGGGGTCAAGAAGGGTCGTGGGCTAAGCACTCCATCGGCTATGGAGTCAATAAAGGACTCATGTCTGTCCACAATGACCCTTATAGTGATCTATTTAAGCAAGAAAGCAATGTGCATTTGTATGTTGGTGGTGTTTGAGAGGAGATTACTAGTCAGCAGATTTTGATCCATGTTGTGACTTGATGAGGCTTTTCCCAAAGAGGTTTGAAGTAAAGTAAGATCGCTTTACAGTGTATCTATACACCGGAAAAAGAAACATTCGTTTACAAAGGCGCAACCATGGATTGAAGAGCACACCTTTTTCTGACCCTAAGTCCATTTTTACCACTGGTAGCTGCGGCTCTCCATACGGTCCATGCAGGTTTAAATAATTGATATACTCTTGCTCTCGCTCGATGATGCGCTCTCTCTCTCTCTCTCCATGTCATTCGCTTTTGCTCCCTCCCGTTTCGCCCCCCGTTCCTCTTAGCACTTGCTTCATTTGTTTGCTTTGAGGAGCTAAATCTTGTTTGCGTGTATTAATAAGTCAAGGCGGATTATCTCCCCCCCCCCCTCCCTCTACCACAGCCCCCGTAGCGTCCTAGCTCTCTCTGCTTACACTGTGTTTGCAGCCGGGTGGCTCTGTTTGCAGAATCTCCCCCCCCCCACCTCATACCAGAGAGGCATAGTGCGCTAGGCTAATTAGATTAATTCCGATGCCTGTAATGATTGCTCGCCATCTATTTTTAATGACTGGTGCATATCAAAGAGTAGTAAAGCATGCTACCAGCTGAAGCATGCTCCCACTCCCCCAGTGTGTCAGGCCCTGTAGGGGGCACTGGCTTAGTGTTAGTGTTAGCATATTGCCATTGTGTGTTTGTGTGTGCGTGTTCAATTGTGTCACTGCGGGCTAAGAAGGAACATGGGTTCAGTTTGGCCTCTGCCTGGCCTCCTCAAAAAAAATAAATAAAACACAACTAAATAAATTAGCATCCACTCCATGCGATGACATTGTGATCTTTTTTTGTGGTTGTGAAATAAACGCTTCTAGCTGTTGTTGTCTCCCGGTGCTGCTCATACACATTTTTTTATATTATTTAGGAGGGACTGGAAAATATAATAGATGACCGAGGTTAGGATATGCAGTAAAAAAGATGTAGAACTAATATAAAATCTGCATAAAGTAAACAGTAATAGCTTTTTTTTTTTGCTCTATTATTCCCATCTGATATTTTTATTTTCTGCTTCAAACCACATCCTGTTTTCTCTGCTTCCTCTCACTTGTAGTAAATCAAAAAGTAAACCTTCTTCATAGTGTGTCATTGAGCATTAGGCCACGGCTTACACCTCGCCATCCCCGAGCAAGTGTGTTCATCACCCCTCTTTATGCATTTGAGATGCTGCTCATCTTTAATAGATAGTCTCTTCCCTCTTTCTTCACCCCTCTGTCTCTTGGCCGTGTAAAAGGGTGTATAAATATTTGAGAGGCAAGAGGTTCAAAAGTGGGGAAAAAAGGGGCGTTTAGCGAAGCCATTTGGAAACACAAATCTGAAATGAGAGACTGTGAAGAGTAAAGGAGGGAAGACAGGAAGGGTGCAAGAAGCCGAAGTCCTTCAGACAAACCCGCCATATACATCTCTCTCTCTCTCTCTCTCTCTCTCTCTCCTGTTTTCTTCTTCTGTTCCTCTCTCACGCTAAATAAATATGTGCAACTTACAACTCTCTCTCACACACACAGGGTAGATTTCCATAAAATATTAAAGAAGGTGTTTCCTGTAATTATAGCACTGTTTGCCTCTGCCTCAAAGCCTGATCTGTAATTAAACAGGATTGCACACGCATATGCCAAAGTAAAGCACGCTCAAACACACTTCCACGCCCCCAGACACACACACACACACACACACACACACACACGCACACACACACACACACACACACACACACACACACACACACACACAGAGCGAGGTGCAGATTTGTGAGTAGATCTCCTGTAATTCATCCTCTCTCATATGCTCAAATTTGTACACACACATTCAATGGACTCATTCATAGACAAGTCCTCATACACATCAAAACACACATCCTCTACTTCCTCACACACACACACACACACTTTTTTTTACCTCATTTCCACAAGAAAAAGGAAAATCAAGAGTCTGTAATATGCTATCTCTCCCAGACACCCTATTGTGATGTTATCTCCATAACTATCCATATATTGATCCGCCTCCCTCTTTAATTCTCTCTCCATCTGCCCCCCTCCCTCCCGCCCCACACCCACCCAGCCCTTATCTAATCTGGCTATGCCACTAATGGCAGCCATTCTCAGCCATGAACAAGTGCCATAATGTGCTCTGGTAAGCCGTTATGATGTGAAATGACCCTATTGATTGGCTTGCATCCCCACTGACAAAAAAAGAAGTGGCGGCAGTCACTTATTACTGTTAATGAGCTGTGGGATGGGCCCTAAGTGGCACGGCACACACGCACACACACACACAAACGCGTGCATGTGCGTACATATGCAGACTCGCACCCCTTGCATAATTGTGGGGGCATCACTCCTACCTGTCTGTGTCCCGCCACATTTCAGCTCGTTAGCGATGGGAGGTCCCACCGTGTGGGCTAGTGACGAGCTTTTAATGGCTGCCACTTGGCATTGTCACGTCGCGTTTTCGATGACTGTTGCATCTGTTTCTATTTTTGCGTCTGTTGTACACACCTGGTGGGTCCGTAATGAACAAAGCAAAAGGCTGCCACTTAGTCTGACAAATGACACAAGCTTTTGCTTTTTGAGTAAAGCGTGTTTTAGCACAGAAGCCCAGATGTGAGTCGATGTAGGCAGTGTAATGGGAGCCGAAGCAGCGGTAAGTGTAATGATGGCCAAAACAAAACTGGGAGGTTTGGTTAGACGGCAGTGTGTCGAGGCCACAGGCGTAGATCCGACACTGTGCTGTGTAGACAGAGGAAGGGTGTGTATGGCAAGCTGCTTTATGAGTGAGGGGAATCTTCTTCTTGCTTATGTGTGTGTGTGTGTGTACGTACAAGGCCACCGTGTGTTTTCCAAGCTGGCAGCGCCTCCCGGGAATAATCCATGGGACACATCCAATCAGCCGCAGTGCATGTGCGACACATGTTTTTTTATTCAATCTTCTTGTCTTTTCATCTTCCGCCACCACCAGAATGCTTCCTGCTATTTTCTTCCCAGCTCGGGACAAACGAATAACAGATGTGAGAGTTTGGAACGTACCCTCCGCTCCACCTCTCTCCTTCCTTTCCTCCTGTGCTGTGACTAGTCTGTGACAACCTTTGCACTCTCTCCCTCTCTCCCGCTCTTTTGTTTCCCAGAAGCCTGCCTATCCCTTGTCCGCTGTGTGGGGACATAAAGCTGCACCCATCTCCCAACCCGCTCCCACTGGATGACTCTCATTCTGAGGCTGCTTGACTCTTTTGTGTCCGTGTGTGTGACTTGGATAATTTTAGTCTACATGTGGAGATGGTTCTTGCTCCTCAGGATCCCCCAGTCTACGCAGTGAATCAACGATTTCGTTGATTTACGGGTATGAGAAGTCAGCGTGCCAAGAATAACTGTGTCATACAGTTGCAATTCATACAATTTCATTGAGACACATTTCAGGGGAACTCAGAAGGGGAACAGTTACAGGAAATGTTGTGGAAAGTGGTGTCATTGTGTTTTTTCACACCAAAAGTTTTTAAACGTTTCAAAATCAAGATTTCCAGTTTTACCACTGAAGTTTTTTACAGATCTTGTAGCTTATAGTGGGGTTTTCTGCAATATGGCAGATACAACGCCCAACTATTCCCATACAAATCAATCAGGAACTTTAATAATTAAACTATAATCCAATACATTTGCTTATTTATTAGCCCCTCAAACGAATAAATCAATGGCGTATCAATGTTGCACACTTGAAAAGATTTATTTATGCAAGGCTGCGGCTGGAACAGAGGATATAGTGGGGTGTCTGGGAAGAGTCAATATTTTCATATGTAAGCCTGTGAAATTAATGACCTAATATCTGCAATGAGAAAGCTCGTTTTAAAGGCATAATCCTCTCCCTGTTTCTTGGGAAGACAAGAGCAACTGAATCAATGAAGGTTTAGGCTCTGGAGAATTAATACCGCATACACACACGCACATGTATGGAGTCGCACACGCAAAAACCCGTGGTTGTATCCAAGACAACACACACACACACACACACACACACACATACACTGTATTATTCTATCTGGTATGCCAGCCCCACTGCACGAGAGAACTTTAATTCGATCACGCAAAGTGACAATCTGTGACAATAAGTGCTATTAAATTGGTATTAATGTTCTTTAATTTAAGGTGAATGGAACTTATTCAATAGACTTCTGTGTGCAACAAAAAGCAGTGCATGACATTTGGCAGTTCTTAAAAGTAGCAATCAGTTCCTTTGTTAAATCCAAAGGCCAAATACGAGGGGAAACTGTACCTGCACTTTACATAGTGAAAACACATGTTGAAGGAGTGATTTCTAATTTGACTGTAATATGCTCCAGTGCACAAACTGTACACTTTGACAATTCACTCTCAGATTGTGTAGCAGACCTTTTTTTTTTCTTTAAGTTCTGAGCGATCATTTATTTTGGGTTGTGCAATTTGTGCGCATGTAACCCTTTACCAAGCTTACTGGTTACAATGCCAGGAAAGACAAATGCTCTTTTGCGTTCACCAAAGAGCTGCAGCTTTCTGTGCACGAACTCAGACATTTAGAAGTAAAATGACATTACTTAGCTGAAACGGAGGAGCTCAACAAGACAGAGGAGACGGGGAAAGGGAGAAAAAGAGAGACCAAAATGCTACTTAATTCCTTCATTATCCAAATGAATGAAAATCACATCCATGCACCAAGACAAGGCTGTGCATCTGTCTCAAAATTAACTCGCCAATTATGTGCGGAAGCTAATGAAGGCAAGGGCTCAGTGTGGCGATAGTTTGCAGCCGTCAAAAGGCTTTTGATTCCATTTGGAGGAAAGACCTCTGAGGGCAGTCTGGTCCGGTGCCAGCTGACCTTCTTTATCTGACCTCTCACCTCCGTAGTGGCTCGGGAACTGGGCTGATAGCTGATTTGTTGGCTCGCCTGATAGCCCAGAGAAAGCGAGAGAGAGAGAGAGAGCGTGTGTGTTTGTGTGTGTACTTAGACATTTTGTTTTTACTGAACTTATCTGTACTTGGTATAGATATTCATGACAATTACTTGCTGGTCGGATGACTTTTTAACAGTGTTGCAGCCCTGCAGCACTCTAACCCAGAACTCATGCGATGTGAGTGCCAACACTGTGTCTCTACACCGTGTTTTAGTATCCAAAGGAGGCCACAGTGGCCAAGGAAAGTAGGAGGAATAGGATGGTAGGGGGCATGTAGAGGACAATCATTAGACTTCACAGAAGGAGGGATGAGGAGAGGCTGCTTGGTGTGAGAGGATGAGAGCGGGAAGCTCAGCGGTCCCCGAGCATCTGGCAACGCGTCGCGGGGAGCCGCGGTCCCTGTCATTAATAGTGATGAAATCATTTAAGCCATCAGGACTAAACGAGCCAGTTAAGAGACACTCAACGCTACACTTCTGTCTTGAGACGGAGAGGCATCGCCTGTGTGCGCTGATGGCATTGACACACAGAGAGGGAAAACAGATGTGTGTGTGTGTGGAAGCTGACAGGGTGTAGAAAGTACATTATCTATGATTTTTTTTTTTTTTTGCTTAGCTGTGTTTATGATGAATGCAACAGGACTCTATATGAGAGTGGTTCCCCCTGCTATTTATGGGATTAAAGTTGTGCCACTGTCAAAATGATTTTCAATTTCTGCAATGTTTTGATTTTTGAATTAGTGCATTAGAGAAACTAAATTAATTAAGTTGTCTGTATTTGGGAAATTTATGTTTTTTAAAATGCAGTTTCTTGGTATCAAATGTATTGTCATAGAAATGGAACTACTAAACAAGCCATAACTTTGAATTCAACTGCAACATCTTGTACAGTACACATTAGGCAATAGACAAATAATTGTAAAAGCACAAGAAGATGAAGAGAAGCATACATGACAATAGTAATAATGACTTACACAGTTCAAACTCAACAATCCCTAAAGTTCAAATTCAGAACACATTGTTTACGTTTATTTGGTCTACGCCACAACTCTTAAAGCTTGTGGTGTTTTTTTCTGCTAAAAACTGTATATGTTGGTTAAATGGAGGACCCATTATGTTGACATGAGTACCAGAGAGCTGAAAAACATTATGAGCTCACCACTAAATGAGTAGAACATTAGATGTGGTCCTTTTTATATCAAGTTCCAGCCTCAGCAACAGCAGCTCTGCTGAAACAGTTTGGACAACAAACAGGTCAATTATCTCGTCCAAGCACTACCTTTACATTAACTCCATGCTCTCCACTGTAGCTGCAATATATCAATGAATACTTCTTTTTGTTTCCACGGTGAGAGGAGCATAAAAACTGTATACGGTACGTCTCTGTATGATGAAAGTTGATGAAACTGTATTACTGGTGTGCCACAATTTACAAGAGATGTGCCATCATTAGAGCTGTAGTGAGAAGAGAACCAAACCACTGGCTAAATCTGCCATGAAATACTAGACTGCTGCAATAAAACCTGAGCATCTGCACCAAACTGGAAACAGATGAACCCTGTCAAGGATACATTGTGCTTTTTTTCCCCTCCTTGTTTCCTACAAGGCTGCAGGTCTTCTCTGGATGAGTGGTGAGAATAGCGATTTTGTGCATAATTACGTGTGTTGATGTGCGTGCACAGTGCGCAGCATGTGCCGATCGCGTGTGGTTGCGAGTGTGTGCACACTGGTGTATTCTTGTCGGCCTTTGTGTGTATCATGTTATGGCCTACACAAGTACTGAGGCCACAAAGGAAATCCATTGCCAACAACAGCACAGCTACTGGCAAGGAGCCATATCACCCCAGAGGCTTATGGGATAGGGTTTACAACCAGAGACCAAGTGTAGGAGGGCGGAATCTGTACGGGTCACCCTTTGTTGTACTGTATATAGTGTCCAGTTAGTCCTCAGAAAACTGTCAGATACCGTCCTAGAATCCCATATTTCTCACATTTCTCAATAATGATGTTGAACATGTGGAGATAAAAAAGCAACCGCTCGGCCTATAGGCTGCTCCGCACTCAATGTACAAATCAGGATATTAATACCAGGTATTACATTGATGTAGAGCAGAGTACCAGAGATTTATAGCATACACTAGGAGTCAGACGAGAACATTACGGTGCTTATTGTGAATTAGGACATGGGCTCTCTGCCTTGTTTGCTCCTGGGGAGGGGTCGTGATATCCCGTTACTTCCTCAAGCTCACTCGCTCAGAGGGGACAGTGTGCTTTTTCCATCTCGGTCCCAGACAACTTACGTCCAGTGTGTTGGCTTTTCGTTATATAATGATATTTAATCGTTGGAAGGCCATGCTGGTTGGCTGGTTACACTATACAGATGTACAATGGTGATAGGTTTATTAGCCATAAAAAAAAAACATTATGATGTGGGCTGTTACTAAAGTAACAGCAAGATGGCCAGGTTGTGCCTCTTTCTTATTCTCCTGGTGGCTCAGTTCGATGATGTGTTATGTTTGTGGTCATTTATCTGAGTCAGTGTTAATAGCAAACATACATTATTTTTTAATGGCATAATGTAGAATTTGAACCAACAGCCAGAAACCACCACGCTCACCACTAAGCCAGCCTCTCTCCCTCTCCTTTGTCTTGTCATCCGTTTCTTCGCCTTCTCTCCAGTGAGCATCAGTTCTGCCTTTCGTCAGTGGCGGTGCCGTCTATTGACAGACCAGTACATTCTAGACATATCTAGGGGATTAAGTTGCACATTTAAGCAATGGGAAAATCAATGGGTTCCTCTTTTAATTCATGAGAAAGGCTGTCACTGTGAAAAAAACAGCAGAGAGATGTGGCTGTTTAGATCACATTCATCCAGGGAGAAGCAGAGATGGAGGAGGAGAGAGTGAGGACAGCTTCCTTTAAATCTCTCCATCAAATGGGGGAAAAGGCCGATGGTTGCTTGCCAGAGATAAAATAAAAAAATAAAAAACACTGGAGAAAAATATAGATCCTTTGTTGCCACCTTTATCAGCGGTTTATGCAGCCATTTGTTTGACTGGTCCTCCATTGGCTAACGGCTGAATAATTGAATGTGAGCTTTTATTTTTCTTTATCAGAAAAAAATGCACGTTTGGCAAAGGTTTTCAGTACTACCTGGCCTATCAGCCAATAAAAACAGGTATACGCAGATGTATACTTTCACTCTTGCCGGAGACCTTTTTCACATAAAGCTGAGAAGTCACCCAGCCCTTTTGTTTTTATCCGCAGATTTTTGTGTTTTTGATACAAAAATACTTCATTTGTTTAAAGTCTTGCCACCAGAAAGTAGGAGTACAACAAGCTGTTTATATGAGCGGTGATAGAAGAGAGGGATGCGAGGAGGAAGAAAATCTACCTCGCTGTGATTGCAGAAAAAAACATTGTTTTTATTTTCTCAAACACAAGCCACCTAATTCCCGAACGGCAGTCGTTTCTGGCGAACATTTAGTAAAGTCATCAGATTCCTGTGCTTTATGACTCCTCTGAAGTCGCGTTCATCCCCAGGTTACACTCCGGTACTGTGTTTCCCCTGCTGACTTCAGGGAATTTGATTTTTTTTAATGAACAGCTCAATATCTAATTCATTAAAGTGGCTGTTGTATTTGATGCATTTTCCTTACTCCAGCGGAATCAAGGGAGAAAGCCAGAGGATGAGGGGGGGATGGCCCTGTTGATGGACGTCCAGTTGAACACACAAAGTGCGCCGAGTGTGTGCCTGCTTGTGTCCCTCTGAGACTTGGGGACTCCGGTCGATGGTGGCTCCTCTCCACAGCGACTGAGAGTGGGAGTTTTACTCTGTTTGACTGCTGAAGGACGGGAGCTGTAATTGGCCTTGCACACACTCTCTCTCGTCATTAGAGGCAGGCCAAGAGAGAGGCTTAACAATCGGTGTGGGGCGCACTGCCAGTGCTTTCTTTTTCTCTGAGTGTCTATCCGGCAGTGAAAAAGCATAAGGAGGCATGTTAGGCTTTAGAGCTGTATTTAAAAATGTCACCCATGGCTCCGCTTTGTGTGTGTTGTGACTGAGCAACACATTTTCCCTTAACACCAGTAAGGCGTAGAGATCTCACAGTTTATAGGCCCCTGCTCACACTTACTTCAGATGCTTTTCATTCATTGGCTTGACTGGATGAGGGGGTTTCTGTGTGAGACAGGTGGCATCAGGAGAACTGAAAACACCTGTGGATCTGTAGGAAAATGAAGACGGCTTGAGCGTCGACTGATGGACTCGTGCAACGTTTCTGATCTTTTCTGAACTCATTCTGCAGCTCCTCTGTCGTCCTCTCTTATCAACTTTCTGGTCTCTGCATAGATCACACTCGCTAAGCAGATACTCATCCCTCTCCAAGACAAATGTACAGTAGCAACAGAGGCATGGTTCATAGAACCATGCATTACATAATGTAAAAATCAGGGAATCTGATATACAGCAGGTTGGAGGCCCTGAAGAGAAAACAGCATAGTGAGAAAAGGTGTAGAAAAGTGAAACAGAGGGCCTTGGTGGAAACATGAAGGGGTCAGAATAAGAGTGGAAGGGGCTCCCTGGCGAGGGCCTGCGGGGACGGCTGGGGATGTGTCAGGTGCCTGAGCCGCACTCTGCGCTGTTGTTACACCGAGGGCAGTGCCACAAGTCCGAAAGTATTGATTTCCCGCCTTGTCGAGAGGCAGAGAACTGTCATGTGGAGAGCACTGACCTTGGTACACACACGAAGACAACTATTCCCCCCGGCCCCCCACGGCACAGAGAGGAGAGGAGAGAGGAGCAGCAGACTCAAGACACAGCAGCGCCATGCAACAAACAACAATAAGCTACCGAGCCTCCTGTCGGGGAGGGGGGGGGGGGGAGAGAGAAGGTGAGGAGGGAGAGGAAAAAGAGAGAGCTTTCGGATTAAAAGTAGGAGCAGGAAGCGAGAGAGAGAGAAAGAG
Source organism: Anarhichas minor (assembly GCF_050575085.1). Taxonomy (NCBI): domain Eukaryota; kingdom Metazoa; phylum Chordata; class Actinopteri; order Perciformes; family Anarhichadidae; genus Anarhichas; species Anarhichas minor. The sequence continues at coordinate 8,827,666 of NW_027466460.1, read as the reverse complement.
AGAGTGAGAGAGAGAGAGAGAGAGAGGAGCTAACAGTCAAAGCCGGGGCCAGTTCCCCTGAGTTGTCAGTGGGCAGCCCGGTGTCTGGTTATCACGCTGTTTGAAATGACAATGGCTTGACTTGTATTTTCCTCCTGAGACCCAACTCAGATCTATAAGCCAGAGGGAGGGGGGTAGGGAGGGGTGGGTTGAAGGAGCAGAGAAAAGAAAAGGCTGGTCAGAAAAGGAGACGATAGAAGAGCGAGAGGGAGGTATGAAACAATATGAGAAAAAGGGCTGACAAAAATAAAAGTGTGGGGGGAAGGGGGGGGAAGAGATTGACTCCTTCTGCCTCTGTATCACCGGGGCAGTCGTAGCCTTTGACGTCTACAGAGAGAGACAGAGAGGAAGGAAGAGAAAGAAGGCAGCAGCAGCAGCTCAAGTGAAATGTTTTTCATGTGGAAGCTCCATCAGGATTTGACAACAAAAAAGGGCTCCCTGTCACCTGCAGCAACACAGCGGGGCTCATCCAGTCACTCCGGAGCACAGCGCAGCGAGGCAGACAGAGAAAACGCGGCCTACAAAGAGCTCTCCTCGGGTTAGATGAGGGTGACAGACACTTAAGAGACCCAGCTTTAGTCACACATCTCTTGCCTCAGATCAGGGTGTTTTGCTAACAAGCTCCGCAGCAAGTTCCCTCTCTTGTGCACTGAAGCTCATGAATAAAGGCCACTTTTTCATGATGAAGAGTTCTGTGTAGAGTTGTGAGCTGTTCACCAAGTCTCTTTTTTTGCGGGGAATCTCAAAGAAGTGGAGTCCTAATTGAATTAGCTGGCTTATTAGTGTTTGACATCGTAAGCTTGGCTATAAGGAAGTGGGGACTTGGGAAGTGGATTTAAAGAGCAGTGTTGGTTTTGGTTCTAATTTTACACTCTCCTGACACACATTATTCCCCTCAGCTGCAGTTAGGCCCAGATATGGTAATGCTAATAATATGTGTGCAAGGGGGTTTAAGTGGCTCTCTTACCTAAATTGCCAAGCCTGGGAAACACAGTCGTCTGTGAACATAGTGGCTAAAGCCTTGTCAATGGTGCGGATGCCTCAAAGCAGAAATAAAAAAATAAATCTTTAGAGAGTGTCATCAGACAAAAAATTGAGATACTGAGTTATTGTTTCAAAGGTTAGAACAAGCAACCTTCCTCATCCTCTGCCCATCTTTGGCTGCTCACGATCCTCTTATTTCAACATGTCTTCAAGGGGAAAAGCACACTAAAATCACCTTTGGCCGTAATACTGTTTGGTAGACTTGATGCTGATTTTTTTGCCTCTGTTAGTCTGCTTTAATTTGGTAAAATCTAATTGCTAATTACACTTGCTTTCATGATCTCAGTATGTTAAATCCAAGGGCTTTACCAGTATTATCTTTACTCACCGAAAGAACCTTTGATCAAGATTAACGACATATACTCTCTTTTGGTCGGTGCGAAGACACATACACACAAACGCATACTGCACAAATTTAATGAATCTGTTTCATCTGTCTTTTCGACTTTCTCTCTCTGTGTGTGTTGTCGATATTCACCTCCCCTTGCCCGGAGAACACAATTTCTAGAAAGTACAACTTCATGCTTTTGGAGACGTGTACTGAATAATAACAAAAAAATCACTTTGGATCCTTATTTATCAACTTTCATAAGGATAAGGATAAGGATGTTTATTGTCATCGTACGAACATACAACGAAATTGAGTTGGCGACTCATCAGTACAGCAGCAACAGTTAAAAAGTGTATAAAAACATTAAGACAAGACGATTTAAAAAAACAAGACATTAAATAAATATATACAAGACAAAACAAGATAAAGCACAGGCATCAATGGCTTCAAAGTGAAAAATGTGCTTGGTTACAGTGTCGTGTTATTGACTATGTTTGTTTCAGCACTGTCCGGTGTGAGCTGGGTGGGGTGGTGGGGGGGTGATGGAGGAAACCGCTCTGGGGAAGAAGCTGTTCCTCAGCCTGTTAGTCCGGGTTTTGATGGTCCTGTATCTCCTTCCTGATGGTAGTGGAACAAACAGAGAGTGACCCGGGTGTGTGGTGTCTGTGCAGATGTTTCTGGCCTTCTTCTGGAGGCGGCCAGCATACACAGTGTCCAGGTCAGGCAGGGTAACTCCCACAATCCTCTGTGCTGTTCTAACCACACGGGCCAGGTCCCTCCTGTTCTCTGCTGTGCAGCTGGCATACCACACAGTAAAGCACATACACAGGATGCTTTCGATCACGCTTCTGTAGAAGTTAACCAGAAGTGCAGGGGGCAGGCCAGCTTTCAGTCAAAATGTGTCTATTATTGATGCATTTACCTGGTCAGTAAAGAGTTAAAAATGTCTGGAGCATTGGTTAACATCTTTATCATTTGTTGAATGTCAGCTTCCTTTGTGAGCACAAAAAGAACATTGTGGCTTTAACCACAACACCACAAGTGCTCTGACCATTTAAAAACACACAAACACAAACATTGGCATTTATTGCACCTCCCTAAAAATATAGCGGGACAACTGGCAGCAAGCAAATGAATAAATGTGAGCCTCCACAATTAGCCCTTGCTCTCAGTGGATGCATAATGGATCTCGCTACACAAAACGATTACGTGCCACTTGAGATAATGACAGATTGGGCTAAAAGGAGCTACTTTACCCACTTAGCCAGCCCTCTTTGGGGGTATCACGCCGTTTTTGTCTGTGGTGAAAAGGGACGTGCCAGTGAGGCCTGTGGGCCCCTCAGCCTCCCTCGGTGCCAGAGGGCATAAAGCCAAGCGAATGCCCTACCTGACACATGATAAACTTGGGGACAGGTGACCAAAGCGAAGCAGGCCATTCCTTGCGTTCCACACGAGTTTGCGAGTAATGACATGCCAACATGTCATTTTCACCTCTCATAAATCCAGGAGGGGAAAAGAAACAGGTCAACACTCTCACTGGTGTCAACAGGTATGATGAAAAGAGGGAGCACCAAGGTTACTATATAACGGCTACTGTTTTTCTCTCAGAGAGAGCATCATTGTACTCATTTCAACATCAAATTTGGAGTGTTCTCAACGGCTATCAAATATAGTGTTGAGTGCAACTCCCACGTCACAGTTTATAAACCAATACGGAAATACATCCTGCCTGCAAAATCCAAAAAAAGAATGCCAGGTTGAGTTGAAGTTACAGTTATTAATCTAGGATGAAGTAGATTATCTGGGACCAGAACTGGCACTGTTTCACTAGGAAGAAAAAATGTTCATACCACGATATTGGGTGTGAAAATGAGAACATTTTGTAATTTCAAGTGTATTGTTGGCATTAAATACCTATTCAGAGGCAGCAGACTCGTTAAAATAGAGAGTAACAAAGAGAAAAGAATGAAAAGACTAAGAGATAAAAAAAATAAAAATAATTGCCTCAGCAAACAACACAACTGCATTGCTTTTCATCTCCATCCTTGCTTGTCTGTGTTTTGTTTTTGTTGCCCCGGTCTTGTATCTATCCCACGTATTCCCCACTGTCCGTGACATACTGGAAATGCCTGGTTAAGTGCTGTTCTGACATTAGCAGAGTGTAGTCACAGCATTTGGCCTGGGGACAAATGCTAGAAAGGCCCTATAAATATGGATGCCACCCACCCCTCCTCTTTCCTCCCGCTTTTCTCCGGGCTCCCTGATGAGTTTGCATGTGTCTGTGTGTGTGTGTGTGTGTGTGTGTGTGTGTGTGTGTGTGTGTGTGTGTGTCTGTGTGGCACGCCGTTTGCTCTGTCACACCATGTCCCCACTGTTTGTTTACTCACACTGACAGAGATACACTCGCTTGCCCGTCGGTGCTCACCACCTACGCCTGCTAACCAAGTGCCAAAGAGCTTGCAAATGCTTCAGCCCCTCCTGTAAATAATGCGTCCGCCCAATGCCAGGCTGCTAGCTAGTGCCGCATCCCCGGCTGTCTGAACTATTTCATAGGCTGATGAATCCGTTAGCCTGCGCGTCACTCTCAGTATGCCTGTGTGCATATGTGTGTTAGTCGTTGTCACCTGCTGTTACGTCGCTGAACATCACACCCAGAGAGCTTCGCGCTGCATGAAAATGATGGCAACCCGAGGCCAGGCGTCTTCGTCTGTGCCCACCTCTGGCCCCGGCGCTGTGGCGGCCCTGTGGTTGCCCGGGGCTGCACTGATGCCAGCACGTGCGGCGCTGCAGGAAGGGTCCCCATGGGGAGGAAGTGGGCCATTAGTACAGTCCTTGCCCCGGCGTTTTACTTCACTTCAGTACACATCACAGAGGGCCGCCCTCTCACTAACTAGCTAACACATGCTAATTAGTCTGGCGACAGAGCCCCGTTCCCTCCTTGCTTTGGGAGCATATGTGTAGCTCCAGAGCAAAAGCTGGCTGAGGACTGATGCTGCTTCATTAAGTTTTTATTTTTAATAGCTTTGTTGCGCCTCAAATAAACTAGGAATGTAGTACAGAAGCTTGGTGTTTTAGATTAGCCTGAACAATATGGTTGATGGGGCAAATACAATGGTAAGAGTTCTTAAAATCAGGTGTGGGTAACTGACAACTCACTGCTTCAAACAGGCTTCTCACATAAATGAACCATTGTGCTTTCTGACTTTCCGTACCTTCTAAATCAGTGTGGCGTGCCGTCTGCTCTCCAACCAACTCGCCTCTTCCTGCAATGTCTTCATTTTCTGGAAGCAAGAACAACCACAGCCTTAATGAAACTTAATGATGATAGTCATAACACAACAATAATCCAGTGGTCTGGAAAACTAATCAATGCGTCTTCTCTCCTTCCCCTAATGACCTGTGAAAACAAAGCAATAAAAAGGCGGTGTGTGTTTATTTTGGCCAAAGCAACAGGCTGATAAGAGCGTCTGACTGATTAGCGCGCCACACAAAGCTAATGTCACCACGCGAGGTAAAGGTGTGTGCGTGCGTGTGCATTTCAGAAACTTTCCTCTCCAAAGTTTGCTGGCCAATTTTCATTTCTCATTCACTCTACCACAGTAGACTTGTTATCTGTGGGTTGGATGAGGATTTCCTGTTTCATGTCCATACACTTTCTTGTGTAACTGTAGTCTGTGGTGGTAGTTTGTCATCCCAGTAGTACAATGATGAACACATGTTGTTTCCCTCGTCCTCTGTGAAGTGGCTGACCGGCGTAGCTTTCGTTTTAGTACGCCTCTTTGGGTCTCCGTCTGATTCGTCCCAGACTCTGGCCCTTCACCACAAATCACTGTGGTGTGTCGTGTGCAGCTTCCGGACACAAGTGTGGCCCTAAAATGGCACAAAAACATCGTCCCTCGGATTCATCTTCCCCTTTTTGCAGTAAGAAATACATAACCAGTGGATCTTTTTTTTTTTTTTTAAACAAGCTTGTGATTACTACAGTTTCTTTACAGTGGGTGTTGGTTTGAGTGACTACTTTAGTTTTTTAAGTACAGACAGGGAGAAGAAGTAAAAAATAATTGATTTTCAAGGTGATGCAGGAATTATATTTAAAAAAAAGCAACAAAAATAGGGAAAAAAGGAAAGAAATACTACATTGTGCCACTACAAATAATGACCAGTCAGTACATATTTTACATCAGTGGAAATCATGATATGTACATGTGATACACAAACACACGGAGAAAAAGACCATGTTTACATCCTTCTCTTGGGTCCAAACCGAATACAACATATGCATACTGTAGTAGGACACCTAGAGTTTTTGAAATTCTCAGAATTAAAATGATCTAACAAGCCCTGTAATAAATGTATTTCTTATTCCCTGGCCAGATCATACGAATACCTAAACACACAACACATTTCACATGACAACATGGGAGATCAGTGTCAGGTGGATTACATGGAATGATGGGGTGATGTGTCTTTTTTTCCTGCTTGCTGAAGAGCCTGGTGTCCTGATTAAAAATTTCAGCTCCACTGCCTTTCTAATTAATTAGCGAGGCCACTCAGAGGAGCGCTGTGGACCAATTAGTCTCTAGCAAGCCGATGATGCCTATCGCTACAGCATCACTGTACAGCTGTCGCTCGCTGCTCCGAGGACGGCTGGGGATGGACCCTCAGGTGCTCGCACAGGTTCAAACAGCAGCGTGCATGCATGCACACTACATCAGAAGAATGCATTCACACAGCGTAATGATGATAGTAATAATAATAATAATAAGAGTAGATATACAAAATATACAAGTACAGACACACTCGTGAAATCAATATCATTAAAAATTATTTCCAGACGGAGCCCATCTTCCCATTAAATAAAAATGATCATAAACAATACAGTATACCATGTTTAAAGCCTGGATTAAATAGACGGCTCCTGTAACGACTCAGTGAGTCTAAAGGAATCTGTCAAGGGAGTTGGGCTGCAGACAGTGATGGAAAAATGTGCTGATTATTGATAAGTCAATCAACAGAAAATAATCTATGAGAATTTGGGTAATTTAATACCAAACATATTCTGGTTACAGTTTCTGAAATCCAATTTTTTTTTAATCTTTTGGATTTTCGACCGTTGATCAGACATAATAATACTTTTTAAGACATCCCTTTCAGTTTGGTTTGGTATCTGACTTTTTTTTTGTTATTTTAGAAATAAAACAATCAATAGATCGTTAAAAAAAAAAGAATACTTATATATATGTAATAATACTGAAAATGTAAATATTTTTTTGCCAACTAAAAATGGCAACTCTGTTCAACTGTGAGGAAATGCAGCTGGAAAATGTGAATATGCATCGAAAGGAAATTACTAAGACCAACAGTTTGAGTTCTTTTGTTTTGCCATGTTGAGCTAGCTGTGCTTATACACCGTGAATTTGTACCTGACATTGTGAGCTGCATGGCATTGAAAGCCAGGACAAAAGCCACCTGAAGACACTGAAGCGGCACCTCTTGCATCCTGATAGAACAAGAACAAAAGCGCATGAAATAAGGTGGACCTGTATCCGTTTCTTAGGTCTTGATGATGGGGAATTCATCCTGCATGCTGACCACAGGGCTGGGTGGGGAGGTGGGGAGGTGTCTGCACTTCTTTGGAGGGGTGGCAGAGTTTGCTGACTTTGTGAGAACGGACTACTTATAAGACCGAGGAAGCTCATTTCCACTTCAAGGGGTCGTCTGAAACATGGCATCAGCAGGCCTCTCTGTTAGCACTTGCTCGCTGCGCACTTCCACGTGTATGTGTGTACTAGTGTATGTGTGTACTAATGCATGTGCGCGCCCTTGTGCACAAACACACACACACACACACATCATCTGATCGTCTCACATTCACAGATACTAATAATGTCTCCCCATCGCCTCCTCTCCTAAAGTCTAATGTTTATTCGTAATTGAGGAAAATGCGCTGATACAGTTTTTCCTCAAGACTGAAAAACAGCCAAAAGCTAAAAAAAAAAAAAGTGGAACTTCAAAGCCCCCAATGGTGGTGGTGGGTACACATTAATGAACATATTACACACTTCACACACACAAACAACCACGTAACGTCCTGCAAATAATTCACTTTCTCTTACAAGTTTTATTATAAAATGGAGCGTGGATTGGCGCGGTTTAGCATAAGAAAATGAGTGTGTGAGTGTGTTTGCACAACGCAGACACACACTAACATGAGTCACTTTGCAAGCACAAACAGTCAATACTGTAGTGGCT